>NW_006239322.1:387828-437034 GCF_000226075.1 Solanum tuberosum | reverse complement strand
CCATACATTGCACAAAGTATAGCTTGAGGGTTACTTGAGGTGAAGGCTAAATGTGAAGGTAAAGGGTTACATCTTTATTATGTTCTAATTGGTTAAATGATTTTTTTGTTAGTTATGTTTGAATATTATGCCTCTTATGTTTATGTTCATGAAGTTTTACCAAAATGGCGTACAAGCATGACTTTCAAATAAAATGTCCGTTTTAAGCATGGCTATCATACTTAGTACTTAATTGTGCTAACCCCATTCTTCTTCATGTTTTACTACGAGTGTAGGTTCCGGCAAATGATTGCTTCTCCTAGTGCAGGTGCTTGGATTGATATTCTTCCAAGATCAAGTGGTATGTCCTCATAGATTGAGGACAAATACTTTTAGAAGTTTCTTTTATTTCATGTAATAGACAATGTTAGTCTTTTCGATTGTAAAGGGTCGTGTCACTACTTTACTTTAAAGGTATTATTTTAGATGGCCATTGAGACTTAGACTTCCGCTGTGTTTTAAAATGAAGTTTTGGATTGTTTGGATTTAAATAAGTTTTAATTTCGTACTATTTCCCCTATACAATGCAATGAAATGCTATGAGGCTTGTATGAGACCCCTTCGAGGTCAAGTACGCCGTGTCGCATCTAGGGGTTAGCCTTGGGTTGTGACAGCTCCCCCGCCTATCTGAAGTAGCTGCTCACGGAGCAACTTTGTCTGTCAATGTTTGCTTCTACCACTACCAATCTCTGTAGCCTGAATCACAATTCCACCAAACAAGCTAACACCATCCACACACTCACGCCTTTTCTAATTGAAAATAACACCAATTAATCTTTGTAGCATGAATCTCCATTATCTTTAATTTATGAATTTCATTTAAAAAAATAATTTATTTTAACATGTCAATATTTTTTTTAATAATAAATTTATTTGAGTGATTTTATTGATACAAACGATAAGTTGAGTGATTTTATTGATATAGATGTCTAAGTTAAGAGATTTTATTGATACAAAATAAAATTCAATGACTTTACTAAACAAATACTCAAAGTTGAGTGACCTTTTGAAATATTAACTCCTATAAACATTTACGAAGAAAAACATATCAAATTAAAGGATGACACAAGAGTCAATTATCGAAGAGGGTTTTGTAATCAATTATCAACTAGAATGACAACTAAAAAAAACGAAAATGCAAATATGCAGACGAGATTCTTGGGATGTGTTAGGAATATTGGCTCAAATAAACAACCGGCTAAATGCTATTGATAGTAAATCGCTGTAAATTGGTAACTAAGCTAGACTTTAGTGGGGGTAAATTTTTTCTCGAACACTTTACCCCGAATCAAATCGGTTTCTCTTGAACACCAATAAGCGGCAATGAAGCACAACCCATTAACAATAGACTATCGATTCAGTAGTTTTGGTTTTAAAACCTCTCTCTCGGGCAAGTAAAAAATACAAAGAAAAAATGGTATTTGCAACTACAACCCCATTAAATTCAAACACAACTATTGAACGAAATCACCTTTAAACAACAAATTAACTATCTATTAGCAATACCCAGCAATAAATTCAACCCATATTCACACCCCATGAATTGCGGTTTTAGCTACACATACTAAAGGAATAGAAATCGATACCGAAAACTGTTTCCATCAAATGGGTACGATAGATATGGTCTTTACACACGTCTAAGATGCAGAATCTTCAATGTCCACTTCCAATTTCTTAGAAACGGAAACCTTCAAATCTTAAAAGCTATGGAACAAAGTTTGCAAAATTCTAAGTTCTAAAAACTGAAAATAATGTTTGATACTGATTGCATACAAAATTTCATAGTAAGCTAAGAATTTAATCAAGTATTTATAGTTGTCAAAAAATGCTCTATGAAGGACCACTCAGCGCAGTTAGTCGGGATCACCGATCCACTCGGCGATCCGCCCTTTGGTCTGGCTCATCGCCTTTCTGCGTGGGCCTTCAGCAAATTCAAGTTCTGTAACATTGGGCGATGGAGTACTGCATCGCGGAATCATTCGGTGACTCACCGACTACTTCTTTATCTCGCCGACTCAATTTTATCCTTCAGAGCTTGGCACACTGGAACATTAGCCGAGACCATAACCTTTCGGCGACTAGCCTAATGGTTTAGGCGATCCTCTGGCCATCTTTTCTTCGTTCTTTTCAACTGCCTTGTTCCTTTCTACCCAATAGCGTCCATGCTTAGTCTCTAACTCCAAATACCTGAAACTCAAGGATTTTCATCAGTTATTGAGACAAAATATGCATTTGAAGACACTAAATCCATCAAAATAAAGCCCCAAAAGAGTCCAAATCGTGGACTCATCAACACCCCCAACTTAAAGAATGATTCCATATTCACACACAATGGTTCAACATTCTAATGTTCCAAAATCAAATGCAACCCTCACACTCACATAGATGAACACAATGTATGATTTCACCCACAGGTTTGCCCTTATTTTCCAACCAACATTTGTTTCAGCTCTCTCAAGATCACAAAGGTCTTTTAAAGGCTTGTAACAGGGTTGAGTGCAAAGGTATGGTCATTTAGGCTCAATGTCTATATTTCTCATGAAATGTGACATGAACAACACCTTCTTTGCTTCTCTTTAACATTCTCATTCAAGCTCAAAAGTCACCTCTTATTCATTTTCCTTGGGTCATTGGAAACCCCATTTTTTCTTTGTATTTCCACAACCTTATTTCCCAACTTTTTCTTTCTTTTTCTTTTTCAATCTTTTCTTCTTCTCCCTTTTTTTTATATGGAGGGGTTCCATTTTTCTCAAAACATGGGCAAAAGGGACTTTTTTGCATTTTCTTGATTTACCTTTTCTTTTCACCACACCCCCAACTTAGGCTTTTGGCCTAAGTGGGAAATTCACACAAACTACAAATCATGAGGATTATGGGTAATGGATCGATAAAAGGTCACAATGTTATCAAGTTTCTTCCAAGAAAAGGGGTAAGGCTCAAAGGGTGCTCAAAAGAGGTTCACACACTCACAAGGTAAGCCACAAAAGAGGTATAATTTCAAATTGGTTTACACTCTTTAAAGTTGCCTAAGACCATCTCAAAAAATTGCATCACTTTGTGAAACGGACCAACGGGGTAAATTCTAGGTAGTATCACACATGGTTCACAGTAAGCTCATCACACAAGGCATTGACACCAATGTCAAACAAGACTTCACAGTTTCGCTAGCGAGCAATGTTCATCACAAGAGACTCAATTCGATACTTGGCTTGCCACAACGAGATGCAAAGAGTTCACATATTGTCTATGTAACTTCAATTGGCCTCGTCGTAGCCGCACATTTATTTTTGTTCGATTATTAGCAGTATTCGAGTCATCGATATTGATCAAAACCGGTACTCAAATTTGCAACAGGACAACCACATTCAACACATACAAGAGGTGGTAATTTTTTTTGGAAGGGTCAAAAATCATTTACAATTAAAAGCAAGGAGCCACAAGCTCAAGCATCCACAAAAGCAGTGTAAAAATACAATTTTTAGCTTAAAGCCCAAATATAAACAAAATAGGAATTACGAATATCGCACAAAAGGTGAGCCTCACCCAACTACAAATAAAAGCAATTTGTCCTCAAATGCAAACAAAAATATAATATACACAAGTCAAAATAAAAGTAAGACAGGGAGGGAGTTAAAGAGGGGATCCTGTCTACGCAGTCGCTCCATTTTTCTGGGCATCAGTGCCCGGTGCATCAGTCTGGACTTGGGCATAAGTGCGGTGCATTTGTCTGGTCTCGGGCCTCAGTACCTGGGGTCACCTCAGAAGGAACAACACTATCAGACCCACTAGGAGTAGCCATAGAAGTCTCAGTCAGTGATGTCTAAATCACTGACTGCATGATCGTCTCCTCAAGATCCGACAAATCCCCATATATGCTCTCCTCTCGTATCCCTATCTGCTCCTCGTCGGTCTCAGCATCTGACTTTTCAATTGCGCCTCATCCCTCCGTACATCTCCGATTGTAACCGGAGGAATAACTGAAGTCTCAGGAGCATCTCTGTCATATGCTGCCTCCAGCAATGAAGTAAAGCCAGTAGACTTTAGATAGTTCACGTCCTTCTTCAAGTCAGCTACCTCAGCTTTCAAAGCCATAACATCGGAGCTCTCCTTCTGCATACTTTCACAAGCTGTGACTCTAGTAGCCAGATCATCCACAGAAGCCCGAAAAGGGGTCATTGCATCAAGAATATCAGCCTCAATCATCAAGGGGACAAGTTTTTCTAACCGAGTCACCCTCACGTCAGCTGAATGGGCCAGATGCCCTATCTTTAGGATCATCACCTGAGTAATCTTGGTCTGTTGGGAGAAAGTAGAGGTGTCTGGACCCTTTGAAGACGAAGAAGAATGGGTAGAAGTACTTGAAGACCCAGAGGTCGAGGTAGGCAAATAGGCCGCTGTAGGTATCGAGTCAACGTTCACCTACGGGGATGTGTCCACTAGAGCTGTCCTCCTCCTGTCAACTTCCTCTCTAGTATATTCGACCTCAATGCGACGGATGTTAGTGGAGGAGGACGGGGTGACATCAAAATCTCTACCAGCTTCCTCGGGCACTCCAGCTTGCCGACACAGTTCTGTGATCAGTACTGGGAAGGGTAAAGAGGTATGCTTCTGCTTGGCTCTCATGGCCATCTCCTGCTCTATGATATGTCCCAAGTTGAGCCACCTCTTTGATAAGATAGACCCCAAGCAGGCTGATTTTTCATGTCGGAGGATAGATTCATTCTGCGAAGGCATGCGTGAACTACTGATGAATCCGAACCAATAATGGGTAGCTATATTCAAATCCTTCTTTTCGATCTCGACTCCCGCATCAATCCACCTAGGAGTGGTATCAGAAATAAGGGGGAAAGCCAACCCTTCAGATCCTCCAGAGATTGTGTCGTAGGCAGAACTCCATACAAGAGTTCAGACCCGGGAGGGCTATCTAATACATCATCAATGTACTCCTCACTGCATCTCACTTTTATACCTCGAACAATGACCGACTTAACCGGTCTGAAATCCATGGCCTTTTTTACTCTTCGGCACTTGTTCACCATATGTTGTGTAGAACTCAAGGACCCATGAAAGAATATACGAACCTCAGGGCCTGGTGAAAATCTGGAACTAGTGCCACTGTAATAACTCTGCTACACTGGAGTACTTTACCTCCTGACCCCCTATACAGAGAAACTTTTCATCGAGGATGGTTCGCAAACCATCTCATTTCAACCTGTTGAGGAGTCTAGGTGGAGGAACAAATGGGGGCATAGGAGCCACAAGAGGTGCCAGAGTTGGCACTGATTCTGCTGGTGTGGAAGCAGGAGGGACTCTGGTAGATGTGGGGTAAGATCTAGCTTGGATCTCAAACTATCGGTACAATAGAGGCTGGTCATCATCAGGCTTAGATAGAGCAGCCTGGGAGCCAGTAGTAGCCCTGTCACACCTGGGTCTCTTGCCTTTTCCTTTTTCACCTAGTGGAGGTTCTTGCCTTTCTTTTCTTGAAGGATTTGATCCCCCTTCGTTGATTGTGATACCCCGTGTTCTTTTACTGGGTGGCATATCTATGTTTGTCCTCACCAGACCTGCAAAACATCAAGAAAAAGTTAAAAATAACTTAATCAAATTCATAGAAACATAGTTGCAGAAAGACTCGCCGAAACAGTCGGTGAGTCGCTGAATCACTTTGGCGTGCTGGATCGGTCTCGACGAAAGGATTTGTTCAAAATTTTTGGGAAGTCCGCGATGGGAAAGGCCTTTTGGTGACTCACCGATAACATTCAGCGAGCAAGGTTCAGCTCAACGAAAGTTACAGTGCATATAGGGTTCAGGGGTGCAGACAAAAGGCAATCAAGAAATCTTTCGACGAGTCGTCAAGTGCCTTCGGTGACCTCAGGCCTCTCACCGAAAGTTACAGAGCCCAACATCAATTAAAGCATGAAATTAAAGGTGAGATGGGGACATTAGGAGACCTACTGAGTGATTCGGCGAGCTCAACCCAGCTCGCCAAATGACCCAACGTGCCTATTTTCAACCCAACTTCTCGAATTTAACCCCGCAACACCCGAAAACAAAATCAAAGCATGCACTAGTTAAATTAAGACTAGAACCATAGCACCCATTACCCCGAGATACTTAGACTTCTCCCCATTTTGCCAAATTTGGCCATTTGACGACATTTTCCCTTAAGAACGGTGTTACCCGCTCTATAATTAGGAAATTTACGTTGTTTAGCACATATACGAGCTAATCAGACTTCACTCAACTAATCCCAATGACATGCAAGCACAACCCCACAAGAATTAACCAATTTGAACGCACAAGAACATGGGAAATCGACAATATAAGCATTATGAGAAAGATTAATAATTCAAATCAGTCATTTAAACAATCTAATCCTATCAGAGAGGCCCAACATACATAAACAACATAATAATGCTTGCATAAGAGTACAAATTACTAAAAATAAATGCGGAATTTGGAAAACCAACCTTAAATGCCGATAAAAAATAAGATTGAAAAGCTAGGCGGTAATGTAATACAAATCCAAGCACCAATTGATCAACTAAAAATACCTGTAGAGTTCGAAAATATCAAAAATACTAACTAGGTGCGCGTTTGGGAAGATGAAAAATGAGGGAAAATGAAAGAGTTTGAAAATTAAACCTTTGGACCTTTAATAAACCGTCCCGTTCTCGCCTATTCAGCGACGTTAGTTGTGATCGCCGAAAAATTCGGCAACACACCGAGTGGTCACTTACCTCGCCGAGTTTTACAGGACCCTCAGTTGATGTGGGGGTCCAAACGACAGACAAGACTGAGATCGTCGACTTGATCGGCGATTCGCCAATAATTTCCTTGGTTCGCTGAGTTTGATAGATTCTACCTTAAAGTTGTCTTGAGTCTAACGACGGTCTAGGTCAGGGTCGCCGACCTCTTCAGCGTTCTTCCGACTGGACTTTAACTCGCCACTCTGCACTTTTCAAACATTTCCCACACTTTAACCTGCACAATCAACACAACATTATTCTAAAATAACAATTTAAAGCGATAAAACCTTGGGTTGCCTCCCAAGAAGCGTCTTATTTAATGTTGTGGCATGACTTCCCAACTTAATTTTGATTTGTGGGGTAGAGACGAGACAATACATGACCCATTTGGGTCTCCAGTCACTGAACATATATGAATTGGGAAGCAGTTATTTCATTCAGCAGTAAGACATTCTCCTTTTATCTCATTCAACCTATTCTCGTGACTTTCAAATTTGTGGAGAATGAGTGAGAGTATCTACTCTATTTGTCCACCCTTATCTGCATTGGGATTTATACGCTCATGAGGAGGAATGTACTTGTCTTTCCTTTTATCTGATGTTTCCAATTCCATGATCTTCTTGGCCACTAGATCCAGCTGAGTCAACAGTGTGGCTAAAATATGATCTTTTTCAATCTCCTTGTTGGTCATGGCCATGTGATCAAGTAGCTGGGAAGCTATTGCGTAGGGTAGTCATGAGAGACCCCCTGGAAATATTTAGTCAGCCATTCTTTTGTTTTCCGGGCCAAGAATTTTGTAGAAGCAGTCCTATAGCACACTTTCTGAGATACCATGAGCTGGGCATTGCAGGAAGAGTGTCTTAAATCTTAGCTACACCTTATGGGTGGACTCTCCCTCCAATTGTCTAAAACATGGGATGTTATCCATAAGAGACATCATCGTCAAAAGAGAGAGGTTTATTTGGTCACCATTGCTACCAGACATTTTCCAATTTCCTACTCAAAACAGCGACACAAAAACTAAAACTAAAAATTAAGTATGTAGAACTATAACTAACAAGAACACAATTTAACTTAACTAGAAATTCTCAATTAGCACCACTCCTGGGTAGCGGCGCCATTTTTTACTTGATGTATCCGGGCGCTCCATCCAATACTAAGCGTCCACGGTCGTTCAATAGTAATATAACCCAACTAGTGATTTGGGGTCGAGTCCTAAGGGAGTGGTTTGTAATCGAGAATTAAGAGAAAAGCAAGAATGTGTTGAAGTAATTAATAGCTATAAACATTTACGAAGAAAAACATATTAAATTAAAGGGTGACATAAGTGTCAATTATCAACTAGAATGACAACTAAACAAAATGAAAATGCAAATATGGAGACAGGATTCTTAGGATGAGATAGGAATATGGTCTAAAATAAACAACTAGGTAAATGCTATTGATAGTAAATCGCTGTAAATTGGTAACTAAGCTAGACTTTATTGGGGGTAAATTTTCTCTCGAACAATTTACCCCGAATCAAATCGGTTTTTCTCGAACACCAATTAACGGCAATGAAGCACAACCTTCGCCTTAGTCCAGTCACTCTCTCGAGCTGAATGTGTGGGAGAGGGTTTAGGATTCACTCTTTCGAGATGAGCCCATGACAACCCAATAACCACAGCCTATCGATTCAGTAGTTTTGATTTTAAAATCTCTCTCTCGAGCAAGTCAAAAACACGAAGATAAAATTGTATTTGCAACTACAACCCCATTAAATTCAATCACACCTACTGAACGAAATCACCTTTAAACAACAAATTAACTATCTATTAGCAATACCCAGCAATAAATTCAACCCATATTCACATATTCACACCCCAAGAATTGGGGTTTTAGCTAGACTCAGTAAAGAGATAGAAATCGATACCGAAAAGTGTTTCCATTAAATGGGTATGATAGATATGGTCTTTACACACGCCTAAGATGAAGAATCTTCAATACCCTCTTCCAATTGCTTAGATATGGAAACCTTCAATTCTTCAAAGCTAAGGAACAAAGTCTCCAAAACTCTAAGTTCTAAAAATTGAAAACAATGTTTGATACTGATTGCATACATAATCTCATACTAAGCTAAGAATTTAAACAAGTATTTATAGTTTTCAAAAAGTCCTCTGCGAAGGACCACTCGGTGTCGTTAGGCGGGATCGCCGATCCACTCGGCACCGTTAGGCGGGATCACCGATCCAATCGGCGATCCGCCCTAGGGTCTGGTTCATCGCCTTTTTGCGTTGGCCTTCAGTAAATTCAAGTTCTGTAACATTGGGTGATGGAGAAATGCATCGCAGAATCATTCAGTGACTCACCGACTGCTCTTCTATCTTGCCGACTCGATTTTCTCCTTTAGAGATTGGCACGCTGGAACATTAGGAGACACCATAGCCATTCAGTGACTCGCCTAATTCTTTAGGCGATCCTCAAGCCGTCTTTTCTTTGTTCTTTTCAGTTGCCTTGTTCCTTTCTGCCCAATAGTGTCCATGCTTAGTTTCTAACTCCAAATACCTGAAACTCAAGGATTTTCATAAGTTATTGAGACAAAATATGCATTTGAGGACACTAAATCCATCAAAATAAATCCATAAAATAGTCCAAATTGTGGACTCATCAACAGGTCGGACTCCTGATTTAATGTCCTAGCCCTCTTGTTGCGGAACTCTTCTCTATCTTTCAACTTATCTTCCTTAACTTGCATCACATGGATCATAAGCCTTGCTATGTAAATGTTTCCTATAAGCATATCCTCCTTTCATTCCTTACTTAACAAGCGGGACACCCCAAACACAAACAATCTCATCTTGCTTCTCATATCAGCCACCATCTCTAGAGCATGACGAGACAACTGAGTGAATTTGAGGTTGTACTCATGCACACTTATGGATTCATGTTTCAGATTAAAAAGTCCCTTAATTTCGTTTCCCTTAGATTGTGGGGAAAGATACTCCCTAAGAATGTATTTTCAAAAACAACCCAACTCACACGCGGTGCCCCTTCAGCCCTGCTCCTCTTCCATTGGCCGTTCCAAATCCTAGCAACACCCATGAGCTAGTATGAAGCTAACTCCACACGCTCAGCATCGGTAACATGCATAAAACTTTTTGTAGTACCTCCACAAACTTCTCTGGATCCTCGGTGATGTTTGACCCAGTTAACTCTGGGGCATTCATTCTAAAAAACTCACGGATCCTTGATTTATCAGCCATATATTGACGAACCCCTCTTTGTTTACTATCTTGATTGGCCATAACTTGTGTCAGCGTCTGAATAGCATTAGTTAACTCAAGATTAGTGAAATCTCCTTGAGGAGGTTCCACCTCTTCTGTGTTGGGAACCTCTGGATCTTGTAGATTCACATACATCCTAGCAAGACGTCCTCGAATTGCTCTTCATGAAGGTATGATCTGAAAAGATATGCGCAAGAACTAGAAGGAAACTTTTATAGAGTTGAATAGTATCACACGAAAAAGAGTAACAAATAAGTGAAATGTTTCCTAAATGTTGTAGCCTCCTAATTATAGATATGACACGCTTCACACTGATAACAAGGCCTCTACAGACACAGCTTCAAAGACACCCTAGAACTCTTAAAGTCTTTGCTCTGATACAAAGTTTGTCATGCCCTGAGCCTACACCCTGGACGTGACCGGTACTCAAGAACCATCGCTGGTCCCCAAGAGAACCTTTGGCTTGACTCACTACTCAACGAAAGACTTACTCAACAAAATAAGAACTTCAACTTGAAAGATTTAACTCAAAATGTTTCAATAACAACTTAACTCAATGAAAATCTGGAAATAATTAGTTAAACATAAGCGATCAACTCGAAGTCTCTAAATAAACTCTTTACTCTTAATCGGGAGATTATCTAATCGACGACAATCACTATGAGCTACGTTATGATACAATGTCTCGTCCACACTGCCAGAACTGTCCTATACCTTGCCAGGGTATAAAATAGCTCAACTAAGTGGATCCACTAAGCTATGCTTAAAAGAAATAAGGAATCGTCTTAAAAGTATCATTCTTTACCCATGTTGGCATGCATGGTTTATGAGGATTTTGAGTTGTTTGGATTCATCCCTTTATCGGTGCTCAATATTACTCCTAGTAATATTTATAACTCATTCTCAAATGTTTAAAAAGACACTCTTTCTCAATTTGAGGTAATTACGCAAAGGACCTCTTAAAAGAATTAATGCTCTGAAACTCCTCAGAACTCATAACTCATTTTGAAATCGATGTTTCTATGTTTGAAAATTCAAAAGTGTTTCTCTGGGAATACTTGATGAGTCAGGAATTTCGACTCATTTAGGGATTAATATTGAATTAATTAGTGTCCTAAATGCCTATTTTGTGCTCATAACTGATTTTAATGTGTTAATATGCAGCAATGAAAAATTAAGAGCAAGGCAAGGACATTACTATGCGAAATGGAGGGAAAATGTTGGAAAGCTAAAGAAAAGAAAAGCTGGAGCTCACAGAAGCCACTCGGTGACTCGCCGAGTGAACCTACAACTCGCCGAATATTCCAGCATAGTATCCAATTTATCGAGTCAGCTTGGCGAGCAAAAAGTTTATTTGGCAACACGCCGAATGGATCGACGATCGCAATCATGCTCGCCTGATTATCCAAATTTTTTTGATGCAGGAGACAAGCCAAGAGGCAAGAAATAGAGCAACTCGGCGGATCGCCGAGTGGGTCAGTGATCCCGGCTAACTTCGCCAAGTGGTGTCCATGATGACTTTTTGGGAACGTATAAATTAATTTTTTGAAAGAAGAAAAAGAGTGCCTAGACTTCCCACATATTGTATTCTTGAGTTTAGAGAGTTTTTCACATTCTTATATTGTTGAACAATTTTGGAGAATATTTAGATCTTAAATTTTAGATTTTAGGATTCTACCTTTGATTTTAGCATTGGGTATTTGCAGATCATTGATAGTTTGGATGGATAATCTATTTGGTACGATTTCTTACTTTTGACTATGTTTGGCTAAAACTCCTTTACCTTAGGGGTGTGATCATGTAATCTAATGTGTTAATCAGCTAATAGGTTTTATTAATTGATGAATTTGATGTTGTTTTAAAGTGAGTTCAATTGTTTGTTCATGTTTCAATTGATGAACTGAAGTTACAAACTCGGTTCTAGGTTAGCTCTCTATGCTTGCTTGAGAAAGAGGTATTAGAGTAGAATGAATGATAGATAGTTGTATTGATTGCGTCTTTAAGATCCAGCTTGAGAAAGCAGGCTTGATCTCGTCTTTACTACCAAGCTTGAGAAAGTGGGTAAATTAATGAATTGGGTTGTTTAATATTGTAAGCTTGTTGAGGTAGAAAATAACTCACCCAAAACATGATAGTTGATCGAGAGATTGCTATTGTATTCAAAACCTAGCCTACCCGTTGCAATTCAAAAACTTAAAGCAATTAGTAATTACCAATTAAGCAAAATTAGCATTCGACTGATCACATTTCTAAGGTCTTCTCTCTAATCGTTTAACTCTAGTGTTAATTGTTACTTGTTAAGCAATTGGTTACTAAATCGCCCCATTTGATACTGATAATTGAAACATCGAGATTTAGTTTATGTACATTCCTTTACCTCTACAAAAGATTAGAACACACTTTTACTTGATAATTGAATTCTTTACCGTATCAATCCCTGTGGTATCAACTCTAATTCATCATTGGGTTTATACTTATTTGCGACCGCCTATACTTTGAATTGGAAGAAGTGTAGTACAGTGTTATCAATATTTAGTTCCCTTATGCTCATTACAGAATATTAAAGATAACTCTCCTAATTCTCATACTCATTTACTGAACATTTAGTTAAAAACTATAATAAATTTAAAGAATTGTCAAAGTGACTCAAAAAGGAACTCTTGAATTTTCCTCTTAACTTTACTTTAATTAAAAATGTTAATTGAGATATGTGATTATGACATGTAGGATCTCTCAAGGATTAATGAAGACTTTAAGAGTTGATATTAGGAAGAGAACATAGTCATGATTTGAAAGAACATATACAGAATAAAGGACAGAAAAGAAAAGGACTTGGCGACCCTGGCGCACTAAGTGGTGATGGGCGCCACCCCAAGAACTACTGGACAATGTTTGGGCTGCACTGAGTGGCACGCTGCGCAATGTCCCAAACTACTGGCCAGTAGTCTTGGCGCAGTGGTGGCACGCCGCCCTACACTCGTACCCAAAAAATTGACAAATTTTCTTGTTCAAATTCAAGTCCTAACTCATCTAAAATCGGATAGTTTCCTCCGATCTCTATTTGATTCATAAATGCATCACAATTTTTATGAAATCCCACACAAAATCCATCAAGAAACACCACTCATTCGCAATACCGTCACCTCAAGAATTCAAAAACCTCCAATATTAAAGAATGGGGTTAAAACTCAAGAACTTCTCAAGAATCTCAATATAAACAATCTCATGGACAAATTCATGAAAAATATTACATGATTGGCGTGAGGGTGAACAAACTCAACACAATGAGAAGCTTACATACCTCGAAAGAATCATTGTTCGTGGCGAAATTCTTCAATTCTTGGAAGAACACTTGGAAGCCCTTTTTTCCTCTTTTTAAATTGTAGCCCTAAAGGTCTAACCATTTAGGAGTGTGGGAAAGTGGTCTAAATAATATTAGACCTTTATTAGATGTGAATAAAATGGTTTAGGTCTAGTGGGGTAAGGAAAAGACAAAAATATCCCTTTCCCAAATGGATGAAAAGCCATAACTAGAGAGGCTTCACTCAAATGGCCATACCTTTTTACTTGGAGCTTGAAATTTAGAAAACTTGGTTGTGTTGGAAAGAGGACTCACAAAACTTTGATTTGATATGTCATGGCCACCTAACCCTTTATGTGATAAAAAGATAAGGTTCTTTGGAGTTTACCCAAAACTAAAAACTAACTGAAGTTTGAGGTGTTACAATATTACTCCATTGGGAACATTCTTCCTTGAATGCGATCACACTAAGAAAAACAGGGGTGAAAAGTATCCAACTACCCCAACTCAGGCACATAAGAAGCAACCCACATAAACTTAATGTGGAAATTTAAATAATCCTTGATAGAAAGTTATTACCTTAGTTTTGAATTATCCGGAAGGAAAGAGATGTGGGTATCTCTTCTTCATATCCTCTTTGGCCTCCCAAATATCTTCCTCGAGAAATTGATTTCTCCATAAAACCTTTACAGATGATACCTCATTGGTCCTCAACTTGCGAACTTGACAGTGCAGAACTTGAACATACATTTTCTCATCAGGCTGCCCTTGAAACTAATATTTTTTTAGTAGGTATTATGAGTGAAGGATCACCCAAATAGTTCTTTAACATGGATACATGGAGCACCAGATGAACTGCTACTAATTCTGAAGGTAGCTCCAACTCATAAGCTACATTGCAAACCCTCTTCGGTATCCGGTAAGAACCAATGTAAAGGGAGGAAAGTTTCCCCTTCTTATCGATTCCTAAAGCACCTTCATAGGTTAAACCTTCAAGTAGACCCGATCATTAACCTCAAAATCTAAGTCTCTCCTCCTATCATCTCTAAAAGTTTTCTGACGACTCTGTGTTGTTTTTAGCCTTACTTGATTGACTTTCACTTTCTCGATGGCTTGATAAATCAAGTCTGGCCCTATCAACTCAACTTCACCAACCTCAAACCAACCAAGTCCAACTCTGGACGCATCACAATAAACAACAAAGCCTTTTCTACCCTCTGGTAGGGTCCTCACTGGGCAGTAGTTAACCGGGTTTTCAATTTCTAAAAACTATTCTTACAAGTTTGAACCATTGAAACTTAGCCGTTTTCTGAGTCAACTTAGTCAACGGGGATAAAATAGACGAAAACTCCTCGACATACCTTTTGTAATAACTAGCCAATCCCAAGAAACTTCATATATTAATTGGAGACGTGGGTGTGGGCCAGTTCTGCACTACCTCAATCTTTTGGCTATCAACTTGAATACCTTCACAAAGTACAATGTGACCTAAGAATGCCACAGACTCAAGCCAAAATTTACACTTACAAAATTTAGCATACAACTCCCTGTCTTTGAGAGTTGGGAGAATTATTGTGAGATGACTACAATAATCCTCCGCATCCTCGAATAAATCAATATGTCATCAATGAATACAATCACAAACATCTCCAGATATGGCTTAAAAAATCAATTCACAAGATTCATGAACGCTGCAAGAGCTATTCAAACAAAAAGACATAACATGAAACTCGTAATTACCATAATAGGTCCTGAATGTTGTCTTCGGGATGTAACTTTCTCTTACTCTCAACTGATGAAAATCAGATCTAAGGTCCATCTTAAGAAGCAACTGGCACCGTGAAGTTGATAAAAAAGATCATCAATTCATGAAAGTGGATACTTATTCTTTATGGTACCATGTTCAAATGGCGGTAGATACACATTCTAAGGGAACCGTCCTTCTTCTTCACTAAAAGTATCGGAGCATTCCATGGTGAGACACTAGGTCGGTTCAAACCCTTATAAAGTAGGTCTCTCAACTGCTGCTTTGACACATTTAACTCAGTTGGAGCCATTCTATACGGAGGAATTGTAGCACCTCAGAAATCTACCTAAGACTGAACCAAGGAAAATGGGTGAACCAAGGAGAGGTCCACGGATCCTAGAACCCCACATGGTCAGTCAACCTGCCTATGAAAGCAAGCCAGAAATCCAAGGATATTGTGAGGAACCACAGACCAATCGACGATCAGTAGAACCCCACACGGCCCGTCAAGGTGCTCGTGAAAATGACCCAGTACCCACCCTAGTCATTGTGAAGGACCACAGTGGACTACACGGCCAATGGTGCTTCACACAACCCATGAAGTTGACCGTGATTAGGGAAGTTCAACCTTTGGGTTTTGGGTCAACTTCAAATGGTCATATCGTTTAGCACAAAATGCATTAGGTGGCCCATGACCTATTCAATTAAAGATAATTGAGTCCACTTTCCAACACCACAAAGTTTGCCAAAATCCAAGATTGGAGTAAAACTTTACGCTCATTTCAGTAGAGCCCTGCTGGCAGGGCCATAGCCACGACCCAAATGAAGGGCGTTGGTCCAAACAACGGCCCATCAGTCCCACCGTGGACGACCTTCGTCAGCTTTTAACCAGAGTCATTTTGGTGTTTTCCCCTATGCTTTGGGCATTTAAACTACTCCCTTTAGTACCTAAAAAACATCGTTTTACTCAATCTAAGGCTAATAATCTAGTCAGAACCTACCTAAAACCCTCATTTTCCTAAAATCACCCTGATTTGAATGAAAAGAAGAGTAAAGGTTAATAGATTCTTCCAAGAACAAGAAGAGGTCTTCTTCAAGTTCAGCCCTAAAAACTAAAGGAGTTTTACATAGATTTCATCACCAAGTATGTGAGATTTCACTAGTGGATTCCTTTCATCCATAAGGTCCCTAGAATTCAGTGAGTTCATTGATTTTTTCATATCTTGTTTAGACATTGGGTTTCTAAAACCTTGAAGATTCGTTGGGATTTTTGTTGTTGTAGTATCCCTAATCGAAATAGTATGTTTTCTTTGAAAGTTTGCATAATTCCCTGTATGAAACTCAGAACCCTAGTTTGTGTAACTTCTCTTAGTTCATGAATTATACTTGCTAGGTTAGTAAAAGGAAATTCATGCTCCAAGGCTCGAATGTCACATTATAAGTATATAAATGTTGCATTCTCAGATTGCATGTTAGTATCTTGATCTATTCAGCATTTCAATACATCTTATGTCACATATAATCAGTTGGGAGTAGACTAAGCACTAAGTTAGACTACCGTTCAGTGTACCCTCAAAGTCCCAAACCTACGGGCCCACATAGGTTTATAACTCCCCTCAGTTGGGAATCAGATTTAGTGATCACGTCACAATCATGCCTCTATACCCCTGGCAAGTATATTGGGTCCTCTTGATGGGGCGTATATATTGTACTCAGCGATTAGCTCACGTAGTTTATGTCGTTTAATAGTAGCTCCCACAGTCAGACTCTTAGTGCATTAACCAGCCTTTCAGTATATATACTTCACTATTCAGTTCAGCATGTACCTTCATGATTAGTACTTGGTCATTGCATTAAGTTAGTTCTTTTTCAGTTATATTTCAGTACATATCTATATCTTTGTTCATGTTATATCATTGCTCATCCTATAGACTTTATTATGCTTAGTATCTATATCATGTATGCTCAATACATTTCAAGTAGTGACATATACTTTGCGCTACATCATTCCATGATGTAGGTTCATGTACTCAGCATCCAGATCATGCATTGATCGATTCTCAGTCCGCATTAGGCAGCTTCAGTGGTGATTCCTCATATTCCGAGGATAATAGTCATGCTTTCATTTTTCTCTTTACTTTCAGTTTTGAGTTTGGTAGAGTAAGCTAAGGGTATGTCCAAACAACTCAACTCAGTAGGGGCTCTTCAGAAATAGTAGTAGATTCATCTTAAGTTTTAAAGTGGTTGTGTCATTCATCACTAAACTCTTAGTATATATATTATATATCCAGACTAGTTGGGGTTTTCCCCATTTCAGATATCCAGTGTTCTTATCTTCCGCATAGTTAATGTCTTACTTTGTTATTCCTAGTATGCTTATGATAGGTCAGAATGAGGGTTAGCTTGGGGTTCGTGATACTAGGTCCCGTGTTATGTCTAGGAGGTATCCTCGGGGAGTGAAAAACTTGGTATCAGATCATTAGGTTCAAGAGTCCTAGGGTTTCTGAAAGCCGCACTAATTAGAGTCCCTTTAATGAGTGTGAAGCGCGCCACACCTATGAGGGGGAGGCTACAAAGTGTTTTAAGAAAAACTTCACTTTGTTTTCTATTATTATTGTGCGTGGGGTATGATTCAACTTCTCCTTTTTAATCTATTTTTATGCGTTTCAGATCATGCCTCCCCGTACAGCTAACGCACTATATGCTAATGCATGTAATGCTAATGAAGTTCCTCCAGTCCGGAACCATGAGGTTACATATGCAGAATTTCAGAATGTGATCTAGTTGTTGGCTCTTATTATAGCCAATCAGAACAATGAACAGGCCACAGTTCAGGTAAAAACTCATGGTGGATCTGCTGCAGCTATTGTTTGAGACTTTGTTAGGATGAGTCCATCTGAGTTTCTACGGTCGCAGGTAGTCAGGAACCATAGATATTCAATGATGAGGCTAAGAAGCTTCTTAGAGTAATATAAGTAACTGGTATTAAGTTTTTAAGCTAGCATCCTATCAACTCAAGAATCTGGCTCATATTTGGTTCACGCAGTGGAAGGAAAACACGGGTGAGAATGCAGCTCTTGTGAAATGCGATTGTTTTATTAGAGCTTTTCTGGACATGTTATTCCCAAAAGAGTTGAGGGAGGCTAAGGTTCATGAATTTATGAACTTGAAGCAGGGTTCAATGTCAGTCCAATAATACGGACTGAAGTTCACTCAGCTCCCCAGGTCTACTCCACATATGTTTGATGATTCAAGGGCACAAATGAACAAGTTCTTTTTTCTGATATCTGATTTAGTAAAGACTGTGTGCAGGAATGCTATGTTGTTAGGGGATATGGATATATCCAGACTGATGTTTCATGCTTAGCAGGTTGAGGAAGATAAGATTAGGGAAATGGCTAAGCACAATAAGAAGGCTAGAACAGGAATTTATGAATACTCTCAGCTGAGATCGAGTGGTGGATATCACTCACAATTTCAGCAGAGGTCTACAACCCACAAAACCTTTATGCGATAGCTCTCCATCCCCTAGGTTTTGACAGTATCAGAAAGGTCAGGCATCAGGCTCTAAGTCATAGGGGAGTGCTTCAAGTTATCTGACTTTTCCAACTTATCCAAAGTATGGTAAGAATCATCTAGGACAGTGTCTTGCAGGCAGAGAGGGGTGCTCTGGGTGTGGTTAGTGTTGTCAGAGATTGAAAGACTACCATTCTACCAGGAAAGGACAAAGAGGTAATAAGACTGAGTCTACTACTTTAGCAGTTCTAGTGGGTCTCCTTACCCAATAGGGTGCCTCATCTTGTACAAGTGGTGGTCAGAACAAAAATAGGTTCTATGCTCTTCAGGCTCGCCAGGACCAAGAAGATATCCCGATTTGGTCACTTGTATGTTGAGAATATTTCATGTAGATATTTATGCATTATTAGATCCAGGGGCTACACTATTGTTTTGTAACTCCCTATATAGAAGTTAACTTCGGTGTCAGTCAAAAACCACCCTCTGAACTTTTCTCAGGCTCTACTCTAGTTGGTGACCAAATTATATCTAGACGGATATATAGAAAGTACCCTGTCACAGTTTCTCATAAATTCACCTAAGTAGACTTTGTACAATTAGAACTGGTAGATTTTGATATCATTCTAGGCATGGATTGGTTATAGTCCTCTTATGCCTCAGTCGATTGTAGAACTAGGATCGTTCGTTTTCATTTCCCAAATGAGCTAGTATTAGAGTGAAAGTGTAGTAGATAAGTGCGTATAGGTAGATTTACCTCTTACCTTAAGGCTAGGAAGATGATTTCCAAAGGGTATATCTATGATCTCGTACAAGTTAAGAATTCAAAATCTGAAACCCCAACTCTTGAGTCAATCCTAGAAGTAAATGAATTTCCAGAAGTGTTCCTAAAAAATCTTCGCGGAGTTCCTCATGAAAGGGAAATCGACTTCATAATAGATTTCCTTCTAGATACCCAACCTATTTCTATTCCTCCTTATAGAATGGCTCCAACTGAGCTTAAGGAATTGAAAGAATAGTTGAAAGACCTTATAGATAACGGCTTTATCAGACCTAATATCTCTTAATGGAAGGCTCCAGTATTGTTCATGAAGAAGAAAGACGGTTCTCTCAAAATGTGCATTGACTATTGTCAATTGAAAAAATTCACAATCAGGAAGAAGTATCACATCCCCTGGTTTGATGATTTGTTCGAACAACTTCAGTGTGCTATTTGCTTTTTGAAGATAGACCTTAGATCTGGCTGTCATCAGCTCAGAGTAAGAATAGTGACATCCCAAAGATATCTTTCAGGACTCGTTATAGTCACTATGAATTTAAAGTTATGTCTTTTGGACTAACAAATGCTCCGGCAACTTTCATGGATTTAATGAACTAGGTGTTCAAACAGTATTTTAACTTGTTCATCATCGTCTTCTCATTTATTCTCGGAGTAAGGAAGAACATGCCACTCATCTGAGAGTTGTTCTACAAACTCTCATGGATCACCAGCTATTTGCTAAGTTCAAAAAATGTGAATTCAAGTTATAGTATGTATCTTTCCCTAGTCACGTGGTATCAGGCGAAGGATTTGAGTGGATTCTCAGAAAATTGAGGTAGTACAACACTGACCCAGACCAACCTCTCTAACGGATATCAGAAGTTTCTTGGGTTTTGTCGGTTATTACATGAGGTTTCTTCAAGGATTTTAATCCATAGATTCCCATTGCCAAGTTTACTCAGAAGAAGGTCAAATTTCAGTGGTCAGATGAGTGTGAGAAAAGCTTCTCAGAACTAAAGACTAGGTTGACTATAACTCATGTCTTGACTCTACCTGATGGTTCAGACGATTATGTAATTTATTGTGATGCATCCAAGGTCGACCTAGGTTGTGTGTTTATACACTAAGGTAAGGTCCTAACTTATTTTTCTAGATATCTTAAGGTCCATGAGAAGAATTACCCGGCTCATGACCTCGAACTTGCAGCCGTAGTATTTGCCCTTAAGATTTCGAGACACTACTTGTATGGTGTTCACAGATTATAAGAGACTCCAGTATGTGTTCACCCAGAAAGAGTTGAATCATCGTCACATGAGATGGTTTGAATTCCTCAAAGACTATGACATGAATGTGGTCTACCATCTAGGTAAGGTCAATGTAGTGGTTGACTCCCTCAGCAGACTATACATGGGTAGTGTAGCCCATGTTGAGGAAGAGAAGAAATAATTAGCCAAAGATATTCACCAGCTTGCTTGCTTAGGAGTTTGTCTTACAGACACATCAAATGGTGGTGTGGTAGTTCACAATGGGTAACAATCATCATTGGTAGTAGAGGGTAAAGAAAAACAGGATAATTATCCTATATTACTTCAGTTAAAAGGTGAAATTCATCAGCAGAAAGTGGAGGTTTTATCCCAAAGGGGGAAACGGTGTATCGTTATCAAGGTCGCTTATATTTTACTAATGTGGGTTAGTTGAGGAAGCAAATCATTACAGAGGCCCGTAATTCCAGATTTTCCATTCATTCAGGTTCCACTATGATGTACCGTGATCTACGGGATGTCTTTTGGTGGAGCAAAATCAATAAAGACATCGCAGATTTTGTGGCTCATTCTCCTAAGTATCAATAGGTTAAAGTAGAACATAAAAAACTAGGAGGTATGACTCAAGAGATTTACATTCCTACATGGAAGTGGGATGTGATAAACATGAACTTCATTACGTGTTTACCTCGTACCCATAAACAACATGACTCTATTTGTTTGATAGTGGATAGAGTCACAAAGTCTGCTCCCTTTCTAGTTGTCAAGACTACAGATCCAACGGAGGACTACCCAAACTCTACATCAATGAGATAGTCAAGTTGCATGGGATTCCCTTATCTATCATATCAGATAAAGGTCCTCAATTAACATCTCATTTCTAGAAATCGTTTCAGAAAGTTCCTGGTATTCAGGTAAATCTCAGTACAACATTTTATCCACAGACGAATGGTCAGGTAGAGCGTACCATTCAGACCTTAGAGGACATATTGAGATCTTGCGTGATCAATTTAAAGGGTAACCAGGATGATCACCTATCTCTCATAAAGTTCAGCTATAATAATAGCTACCATTTTAGTATTTCGATGGCCCCTTATGAGGCATTATATTGGCGTAGATGAAGATCTTCGGTTGGTTAGTTCGAAGTAGGTATAGCAGCCTTAATTGGGCCAAATTCGGTTCATGAGGCTATGAAGAAAGTTCACCTCATCAGGGATAGTCTAAGAACTGCGCAGTGTTGTCAGAAGTCCTATGCAGATGTGAGGCGAAGGGACTTATAGTTTGAAATCGATGATTGGGTTTTCCTGGAAGTGTCACCTATGAAAGGGGTGATGAGATTTGGAAAGAAAAAGAAGCTCATTCCCAGATATATAGGTCCTTATAAAATCCTGAAAAGGATTGGTAATAGGTCTTATGAGTTTCAATTGCTAGCAGAACTAGCAACGGTTCATCCACACTTTTACCTTTCCTTGTTAGAGAAGTGTGTCGGTGATCCAAAATTGATAGTACCATTAAAGAATGTGGTCGTGAAGGATAGTCTCACTTATGAAGAGGTTCCAGTTGAAATTCTCGACCGTCAGGTTCGTAGGTTGAGAAATAAAGAAGTCGCGCGCTTCAGTAAATGTTTTATGGAGGAGTAAGTCCGTAGAGGGAGCTACTTGGGAGGCAGAAGAAGCCATGATGGCCAAGTACCCTCACCTCTTTCCTTACGATTCAGTTCCACCTTGAGATAATAGTTCCTCTCCAGTCTCTCAGTTTACTCTTGCGTAAATGCAGTCTCACTATCTTGTTCCCTCAGTTATCATTGCATTTGAGCCTTTTTACATGTTCATGGAACTCCGTTTAGTTCGATAAAATTTTCTAGTAACAGTAATAGGGATTATATTCCTTCCCTCAGTACTAAGCTTGTTTAGTCTTCATTTGAGGATGATCTAGCTAAGACTGAACTAGGAAAAGTGGGCGAACCACGAAGGGGTCCATAGACCATGGAACTCCACACGGTCCATCAATTTACCAGTGAAAGCAAGCCATAAATTTAAGGGCACTATGAGGGACTATATACCAATTAATGGTCCGTAGAACCCCAGACAGCCTGTCCAGGGGTCCAGTAAAATGACCCAGTACAACCCCAACACACAGTGAAGGACCACGGTGTCCTACACGACCCATGGTGCTTAACATGGTCCGTGAAGTGGATCGTGACTGGGAAGTTCAACCATTGGGATTTTGGTCTACTTTGAACCGTTATATTATTTAGCACAAAATTAATTAGATGGCCTATGACCAATCAAATTGATGATAATTGGATCTTCTTTCCATCGCCACTGAGTTTGCTAAAATCCATGCTCGGGGTAAAAATTATGCTTGTTTCAGTTAAGGCCTGCTGGGCAGGGAAATAACCCACGACTCAGTTTATGGGCCTTTGTCAAAATGATGGCCCATTCAGTCCCACCATGGACGACCTTCATCGTCTTTTAAGTCATTGTCATTTTGGTCTTTCCCCCTATGCTTTGAGCATTTAAACTACGTCCTTTAGAACCTAAACTACACTGTTTTACTCAATCTAATAATCTATTCAGAACCAACCTAGAACCCTCATTCTCCA
This sequence comes from Solanum tuberosum, assembly GCF_000226075.1. NCBI lineage: Eukaryota > Viridiplantae > Streptophyta > Magnoliopsida > Solanales > Solanaceae > Solanum > Solanum tuberosum. The sequence continues at coordinate 413,795 of NW_006239322.1, read as the reverse complement.
AAAATCACCCATGTTAGAATGAAAATAAGAACAATAGTCGAAAGTTTCTCCCAAGAACAGACAGAGGTCTTCAAGTTCAGCCCATAAATCCAAAGGATTTCCCTATAGATTTTTTTCACCAGGTATGTGGGATTTCACTAGTGGATTATTTTCATCCATTAGGTCCCTAAAATTCATTCAGTTCCTTGATTTTTTCATATCTTGATTAGACCTACGGTTTCTAAAACCTTGAAAAATTCTTGGGATTTTAGTTGTTGTAGTATCCTTAGTCGAAATAACATGGTTTCATGGAAATTTTGCATAATTTCCTGTATAAAACATAGAACCCTAGTTTGTGTAACTTCTGTTAGTTCATGAATTATACTTGCTAAGTTAATAAACAGAAAATCATGCTCCAGGGCTTAAATGTGACATTCTCAGTATATAAATATTGCATTCTCAGATTGCATGTCAGTATCTTGAGCTATTCAGAATATGAGTACATCTTAGTTTATATGTAATGAGTTGGGAGTAGACTTAGCACCGGGTTGGACTAGAGTTCGGCATACCCTTAAAGTCCTAGAACTACGTGCTCACGTAGGTTTATAAGTTCCCTCAGTTGGGTGTCAGATTTAGTGATCACGTCACATTCATGCATCTATACCCCCTTGCAAGGTATATTTGGTCCTCTCGATGGGGCTTCTGCATTGGATTCCTTATTTAGCTCACGTGGTTTATGTCGGTTAATAGTAGCTCCCACAGTCAGACTCTTAGTGCATTAACGTGACTTTCATTATATATACTTTAGTATTGAGTTCAGCATGTACCTTCATGATTAGTACTTGGTCATTGCATTCAGTAAATGATTTTTAGTTATACTTCAATACATATCTAAATCTTTGTTCAAATTATATCATTGCTCAGTTACTTATTGTTCAGCCTATACATATTATTCAGCCTACTATCTATATCTTTCATACTCAGTACATTCCAAGTACTGACGCATACTTTGCGCTACATCATTTCATGATGTAGGTTCAGGTACTCAGCATCCAGATCACGCATAGATCGGTTCTCGGTCCGTATGAAGCAGCTTAAGTGGTGTGTCCTCATATTTCGAGGACAATAGACATGCTTTCATTTTTATGTTTACTTTCATGTTTAATTTTGTTAGAGTTAGGTGGGGGCATGTCCCAACAACTCAACTAAGTAGAGGCTTTTTAAACATAGTAGTAGATTCAACTTGAGTTGTTAAGTGGTTGTGTGATTCATCACTAAGCTCTTAGTATATTTTATATATTCAAACTAGTTAGTGTTGTTGTCAATTTAAGATATCCACTATTTTTAGCTTCCGTATAGTTCATGTCCTACTTAGTTATTCCTAGTAAGCTTATGATATGCCAGACTCAGGGTTAGGTTGGGGTAACTAGTGATCCTACGTCTCGTGTCACACCTAAAGGGTAGCCTTGGGCCGTGATAGGAATAGAGATAGGTTGAGTATCAGGAAGACTGTCTAAGCCGAAGACTATTGCTCTCTTAGAATGGACTCCACGAAGATCATCTGGGAAGACCTCTGGAAAATCACTCACAATTGGAACTAACTAAATAAGCGATGTCTCCACACTTGAGTAATTAACTCGGACTAAGTGATACATGCACCCCTTAGAGACTAACTTTTTGGCCTTAAGGTATGAAATGAATTGACCTGTCACGACCCACGGGTACACCCTAGATATAACATGGCATGTAGAACCCCGAAGGACTCCATGTAAGCCACTTAGCATATCATAACATAAGATAATAGAAAAGTGCGGAAATTTCAAAACATTTTTCATACAATCAAAGTCATTATAAAAGCAAAGCGGAAGTCTTATTACACTTGTATCAAACCATCTAGAACACGAATATCTTTGGGACGCAGCCCATACAAAAGTCTAAAACATAAAAGGAAATGGTGGCTATATCCTCGATGCTATGAGGACTCACCAAGTCTTCAACTCCTTGCTTCTACTAAGAATATATTCTCGTAGATGGAACTCAAAATCTTCGGACCCTACATTTGTTGAGAATGTAGGCAAGAGTATGTGTTAGTACAAACTATACTAAATATGATAGCTAGCATAACATCATAACAACATTATAGAAGAGATAGTCAATCATAAGAGATATGCCATAAAAAGAAGAGATACTTATTAAAACATAAACTATAGGCATAAGAGACAACAACATAGTCATAAGCATAATCTCCAACATAGGCATACTATAAGAATAAGTCAACGCTTAGTCCTTCATATCATAAGACGAACACTTCATAAGTAGCTTCAAGTCATACTTGTGCAATGCATGGATAAGACCCCAAAATATCACCCACACTAAGTACCATCTTAGGCCATCATACATACTTACTATCTTTGATATCATCCTTAGCTTATCTATCATAAACAAGAGAACCTTCACCTTTTGTCCAACATATCAAGGAAGGCAATTATAGCAACAGTCCAAGCGAATCATACAACATATAAGAGAAATACTTTATAAGTCACCTCATGGTAAGCTTGTGTAATGCATGGATAAGATCCCATAATCTCACCCACGCTAAGCTAGATTCTTTAAGCCCTCATTCATATTTATCATCTCTTATTCTCATAGTTAACTTATTTCTCATAGACAAGGGGAATCACCTCTAGTCATAGATGTATTGGAAGGGCCTTTCAAGCTACATTCTAAACTAGTCCTTATCATATTTCATAGCTCATATGAATCTTACTTATTTTTAAGACATTGTAACTCACCTCTCTATCTCTATCATAAAGGCCAAATGGGTATTTACCTCTCCATGTCTATCATAAAGGCCAATAGGTATTCACCTCTTACATTATATGTATAGTCATAGGTATTCACCTCCATAGCTATTTTAGGGAAACATAGGTATTCGCCTCCATGCCCCACCATTATATGATATAGGTATTCGCCTCCACATCATTACATGAGGATCATAGGTATTCGCCTCCATGTCCAACATACAGGCTAATGGGTATTCACCTCTTGCCTTACTATAGAAGTTATATATATTAAGGGTAGTCACCATACACTTCTCATATCATGTCATGGGTAATCACCTCTTGACTACTAACTTAGGAATATGGGAGCTCTCTTACATCCTTCTCATATAAAGGTCTTTGGGGGAATCACCACAAGCCTTATCACATTTCATAGTCCTTGGACTTGGATATTTTAGGTGAGCAAGCCTTTCAACCTAGAATCCTTCTATGTCAGAGAACCTTTCATATCATATCATGTTCATGCATAAATGTGTGTGTGATAATGTTCTTTCACAACACAACAACATATCATAATCATAGACACTTTACTCTCAAAGTGTTCTTAAGCATATACATAGATTTCATAAAAATGCATGAATCTCATACTTTACCTCCTTGAGGTTTCTAAACTTTCCTTTAATCATCATATCTTAAATTCTACATTAGACATGGATATCATCATAACTCAAGTGATTCTATCACTTCATACATTCAAACATTCATGGGGTAGGTTAGGTGGGTAAAGTCCTTCCACAATAATTCTATCTAATAACTTACCATTATCATGTAACCTTCACTCTTAAATCCTTAACATACATAATTCATCATATTAACTTTACTTTCAAAACCCTAGTAATCATCATTCATGACTATAAGCCTTACTCTGAAGCTTTACTTCCTACAATCATCACACATACCTAGATTTCAAGGCATTGTAGTCACATGCTTCATTATTAAGTGATTCTAGTCATATATCATCATAAAGGTTCAATCTCAAGCCTTACTAGTCATGATCCATCACATATGCATTATTCTAATTCAATTCATGCCTACTTTCTTTTACTCTTGAACAATTACTATACATGTCATCAACCCTAGAAGATTATCTCTAAATCCTCAATTTCACTTTCCGTGGCATAAACCAACATTACTTCAATTTCATCAATTAGACTAGGGTTAGGCATAGAAAACATGTAATACTATCTTAATAACATTATTCACTACTAATTATATAATAAACAATCAATATCAACTCAACATACAACATAACCCATAACATTGAAGAAGCCCAAACATGAATTGGGGAAATATTCATCAATTTAGGGAATTCTAGGGGGCTCCATGGATGGAAGAATCCATGGATGAATAAGATATCATACCTTGATTATAAAGCCCTCGCAAATCTTGGAAGATTGGAGGAATTTGACCTAGGTTTGACCCTTCTTCTTCTTCTTTGAGTTTTCTAGAGAAAGGATTTTTTAGAGGATGAACTTTGAGATCCTTTAGGGTTTTGGGAAATAATGACTTAATTGGGCTGGTTAAAGGGCTAAAATAGCTTATATAGGTGTACTAAGACTATACAAAATGACCTCACTTAATAAACACCTAAAAAGGAATTTCCCTAAATACCCCTGACTAGGCAGCCTACTCCCAGGCACCATGGCAGGGTCCACGAGCCGTGGTCCTCACCACGAGTCGGGGTACTTCCCGTGGTTCTTGGGTAGTGGCTTGGACTTGGTGTCTTGTCCTTCACAAATTAAACGCATCTTCACGAGCCTTCCCACGAACCATGGTCTTTACCACTGGCCATGAAGTGGCTAGTGAAGGTGAGCCATTTAGAGGCAGCTTCAACCTAGCTATTGACTTAGCCTCCATGAGCCACACCACGAGCCGTGGTAGTGGTCGTGAAGTGGGGGACTGCTTAGGAAGACTTGGGGCAGCCTTGGCCCTTCGCTTGAGTCACGACCGAGGGTACTTCCTAGATGTAACAAGGCCTATAAAACCCCGAAAGGCACCATGTAAGACACTTAGCATATCATAACATAAAGCATTAGAACAATAAGAGTAAAAACGCATTTAGGTCCAAAAATCTTTATAAAGTAAAACATAAATCTAGACTTGTCTCGATTAGCCATCTATTACAATGCTAGAGTCAAAATAAATTCACAGCCCAAAACAATATAATCCGGAAGTGAAATTACAAGAATGAAACTACAATGATAGAATCCATCCTCAAATCATGAGAACTTACCACGAGCAAGGAGAAATGAGAAAATCCAAGTTCTAGCCACAATTGGGACTGCCTTGAGAACTGAACCTTACACTTGAGAAAAATCTAGGAAAATATGGGCTAGTACCAAAATTCACTAAGTATGATAGTCATGCTCAAAATCATGAAAACATGCTAAAAGGGACATTTTAGTTGAATGCATGCCATTACTAGGTTAAAGCATCATTTTGAAGATAATGGAAAAGCATGGTCAAATCATAGATTGTCATATCATAATAGGGACATACCATAAATACCCTCAAAGCAATACTTGTGCAATGCATCAATAAGATCCCATAATCGCACCTCTACTCAGTAAAGCTTTTTGAGTAACTATAGTTCATATTTCATATTCTTGGTCATAGTATCATAAAGGGGCATTAGACTTAACGACATAGACCATGTGAGCCTACCATGGAATCCAGTGTCTACCCCACACTGAAAAGGGGTTGTACTACTTGCCTAAGGTAGAACCATACTCTTAGCTTAAGGTGGATCCATTAGCTAAAGACCTTTGTGGGCACATAGTTATGGGATAACGAGATTGCTACAGAAACCCGGACTCTACTAAGGTATAAGGTTTCCATCTCATGAGATACATATTTTTGGAACTCAGACTCAACTAAGGTAGAAGGAACCTATTTTGAAAGTCGAACTCAACTATCATATAAGCTTCCATCTCATATTCCTATCCACTCGATGCTAAACATTAATTCCAATAGATTACATATTAAGTCTTGACTTAAGTGCATATTCATGAAAGAATGACTTGACAGTCAATCCAACATAATTTATACTATAGCTCATATATTCAATAGGTGAGAATAGCCTCTAAACCTTAGAATCATCATATTGTGAGAAAAACTTTCACATAATATCATATTCATACATAAGTGTGTACATGAGGATAACCTTCCAACAATACAACAAATACATCATAATAATAATAATCACTTTACTCTCAAAGTGTTCTTAAAGCATATACACAGATATCAAAATCATGCATAATTCTCATACTTTCCCCTTCAAGGACCATATATCATATTCAATCAACATATCTAGATTACTAAATTAGACATGGATGTGATCATAATTCAAGTAACCCAATCTCTACATACATAATCTCATACCATTCTTCTATAATCAACAAACCCACATCACAAGATCATAGTTGCGTAATATGGGGTTTCATTAATTCTTGGGGATTTCAATATAAAAACCATAATAAATCATCAATTCAATCATAATTTAAACTAAATCAACCATTAGAATTGTTTTTGAAAGGAACCCATGACTTGGAGACAAACCCTAACTTTTGGGGGATTTCTATCTTTCAAATTGAGGTTTTGAAGGGACTCCATCGCTGAAGGCTATCCATGGATGAAGGACAAACTGACTCCTTGAGCCATAGCCCCAACCTCCTCCTCCTATCCATGGAGAGAATTTCCTTTGGAGAGGATGAAGTTCTGGGTTTTCTTTTAGATTCTAGGGATAGTGACTTAATTAGGGGAATTTGTGGTATAAAAAAGCTTATTTACTTTACTAGGGAAGGACTAAAACGATGTAGTACCGAATTAGGGAAATAACAAAAGACCCCTATGACTTCCAACTTAACAACTGTAGATCTGCATGCAGAAGCTCACCAAGTGAACTCGGCGACTCGCCAAGTGGACCCTTGGTGTCACGACCCAGGGGTACCCCCTAGATGTAACATGGTGTAGTTGACCCCGAAGGGGTCGTATACAAGCCCTTAGCTTAATCATAACATAAGATAAATAGGAAATATGGGAAAAATTAAAACTTTTACAATCGAAGTCATTTTCATAACAAAAGAAGCGAAAGTCTTTACTAAACCTTTGTGTTAAACCATCTAACATAATACTTGAATGAAACTCTTGGGACGCAGCCCATACAAAGTCTAAACACAAAGAAATGACATAAAGGTAAAGTGGATGTTGTCCTCAAAGTTATGAGGACTCACCAAGATCTTCAACTCTTCTAGATCCTTGAAACCTAGCCTTCAAAGCAACTCAAACCTCCAACCCTACATTTGGTTAGAATGTAGGCAATATGCGTTAGTACAAAATGTACCAAGTACGAAAGCTAGCACAACATAATAAGAGCATCTTAAATGGTTAGTCAATATAGGACATAAGAATAAGAGATAATAACATGATCATAACACAATTAATGTAGCCATAGGATAATCATCAACACAAGCATCATATAAACACAAGTCAACATAAGATATATTTAATGAGCATTGGAGATACATCATGTTCATGGCATAGACTTTACTTACACTTTCATGGTTACATATTTCAACCTTAAGTCCTTCACATTACGAGATAACTACTTCACAAGCCACCTCTAAGTATACTTGTGCAATGCAAGGATAGCATCCCATACTACCATCAAAGCTAAGTACCTCTGTTTGGTCAATCTTGGGCATAGTCCACTTTCACATTCAAGACTTAGGTCTTCATGTCATCTTAGTTATAATCTATGTACATGGTCAACTCTTAAGCTTCTCTATGCCATAAGGGTACCATACTTCTAAGTAACTTCAAGACACACTTGTGCAATGCATGGAAGGCATCCCATACTACCCTTCACACTAAGCATAGACTTGAAGTTATTCTAGTAATATATACCCTACTTTGGCGTCATTATTAATTTAACTCTCATAACTAAGGGAATCTCTCACCTTTAGTCAACTATAACTAGGAAAGGCAACTCTAGCACAATCCTATCTCAAGACTTCTCTTTAGTGACCCTAAGTCATACTTGTGCAATGAATGAATAACACTCAATAATACTATACATGCTAAGTACTACTTTTAGATCCTCATGCTAACACTTCTTGGTTTGGAACCTAGTTCCTCTAGTTACTTTAGAACACTATGAGGTACTCTCTTAAGCACATCTTAGTTCTTCATTAGCTTGAACCCTATGAGATACTACTTTTAGTATGTCTAAGTTCATTCTTCACATGAATCCTATGAGATACTACCTTAAGCATGTCTAAGTCCACATATACTCTTGAACACTATGAGGTACTTCATTAAGTAAGTCTTAGTTCAATTATGCTTTAGAACACTATGAGATGCTTCTGAAGCATGTCTTAGTTCATAGGATATGAAGATTGCTATTAAGAACCTTAACTCAACTATGTGAAGGTTCCAATCTCATGAGACCTAAATTTGGGAAAACCCACACTCTACTACGTAAGAATTCCTCCTTTAACTTGGATAGTCCTCACATCAACTAGGTGTGTGTCTCCTTTCTTCTTGGAGTCCGGACCTATCTTGTGTGACACTCCATCTCATCTTCAATATCCACTTGAGGCCAAGCATACACCTCATGGTTTACTTGTTAAGCCTTGCTTGACACTCATCTCTCATGGAAGAATGTCCTTGACAATCAATCCATATTCAAGTGATTATCACTTTCATCTATGAAGCATTCATAAGGTAGGTAAGGTGAGTATAGGCATTTCACCACAATTCAACCTATTAGACTTCTATTCTCTTTTAGACTTTACTCTCAAAGCCTTTACATCAATAGTTAATCACATTATCTTCACCCTAAAGCCCTAGCTATCCTGATCACAAACCCTACTCTCAAGGTTCCTTTCTTAATCTCTTCTTTATACCTAGATTTCAAGGTAATTTGTTCACATCATTTATTACTAGGTGATTCTAGTCTTAATGTTTCTTTTTTAATCTCTTCTTTATACCTAGATTTCAAGGTAATTTGTTCACATCATTTATTACTAGGTGATTCTAGTCTTAATTGATCCTAAAGGTTCAATTCTAACTTTACAAGTCAAGATCAACCATATACAATAGAATCTAGTTCAATTCATGATTAGATGATCCTAACTTTGATCAATTACAACACACAGTATTGAATTAGGAAGATCACATATGAACTTTCAACTGTGCCTCTAATGGCATAAACCCAAAAAGATCACATTCATCAATTTAGATTAGGGTTCATCATAGAAATCATATGAAATAATCACATTATCATCAATCAAAGCTAAATCAATCAATATTGGGTGATATCCACTAGATTGGAATCACACCCAAGCCGTACCCACATTACAATCACAACCCTAGCTAGAATTGGGTTTTTGAGTTCACAATTGAGGGATTTCTAAGGGGGCTCCATGGGTGGAAGAACCCATGGATGAATAAGCTTTACATACATTCAATCAAAGCCCCAAACAGAGCTTGAATAAATTGTGAAAATCGTCCTAAGCTGCTTCCCCAACTTCCTTTCTTCTTCTTCTTTTTCTAGAGATAGGATTTCTTGGACAGTAATTTGGGGTCTTAAGATGATTGAGCTAAAGTAATTAGTTTAGGGTCTATTAACTATTTATAGGAGAGTAATAAATTAACTAAACGTCCAACCTAACCCCTAAACTAATTACTAAACTAACCCTCAAAGCGTAACTTAAATCTAAACTTTCCAAAACTGGCAGCATATACGCATCCCCATCCACAAATCGTGGATGGGTCTAAGGGCCGTGGTTTGGGTCTGTCAATTGGACCTGGGGTCCAAATGTTGCAGGGTGTTGTAGGCCTGACCTACGCCCATTACCTATAGGGCGTAGGTTGATCTAAGGGGTGTGGTTTACAACCGTAGGTTACACTTTTTTTTTACTGTTTTGGGGTCCTCCTCAAGGACCCTTTGGGTGGTCCTTGGGGAGTCGTACCCGGACTGTTAACCCCTAAACATGATATTCTAAGTACATGAGTCATGTCTTTTAGTTTTAACCCTCATAATCCAAAACACTACTAAAAGACCCTACGACACACTAGTTCAACTCACAAGTTTAGTCTAGAACTAACTGGATCAACTAACTAATTTACGGGGTGTTACAATATCCCCCACTTGGGAACATTCGTCCTCGAATGACACTTTAAATACTTCTTAAAGACTAAAATCTAACTTAGCAGCCCATTATGGATGCACTACATCTAATGCACATAATCTAGGAAGAAAACCTAAATTTCAAGCTAGACACATTCAAAGCGACACAAGGGAGTAGGAACTACTTCTACCAACCCAAAATGCACTAAAGTCTGTATCTATTCATTCTCAAAGAGGAACTAACATATCCTAGCTAAAACATGCTCAACACATACACATGGAGCCTAAATGCATTTTTCTCTCAAGAAGCATCTATTCAAGGAGGAACCTTTCAATTCCAAAAACTAGGGCATGTTCATAATTCAACTCATGAAGCCTATATGCAATTCTAATCAAATGCACCACAACATGAGGAAACAATGCATAAAACTCATTTTTAACAAGACCTAAACAATTTCATGAACATGCATATAAGGAAATCATGGTAACACATAAAGCACATAACAACCCTACTAGATAGGCACACTATCCCCCACTTGGGAGTGAGCCTAATAAAACTTTTCTATACATCATGTATGCTAAAATAACTTCAAAATCCAATCATAACAAGTCATAAAAGACAACAAATCTAGAAATTTTGCTAGAGCATGAAACACATATCGGAAGGGACATAAGGAGATCACTCTTGATCTTCTCTAGATTGGAGAGCATAAAACCTATTCTTCTTTTGAGGCCCTTCATCAACACCACTAGAGTCAACTTTCTTACCCTCTCTCCCCTTAGCCTGAAGAACCGGGTAATCTCTCATCTTGTGCCCTTCCTTACCACACTCATAGAAACAATCCACACCGGCTAGGCATTTACCAAAATGATTTCTCCCACACTTGGTACAACTAGTCTTAGGATATGGAGAGTCTTGGCCGGAATACCTTGGTTTAGTCCTTGGCCTACCTTGTCCATCAGACATAGCATTAGGAAAGTTCATTATTATCGGATCTAGCTCTATTCCCCTCCCTATTTATTTCCTTAAGCTTTTGCTCCTCAATTTGTTGAGCATGCACTATGAGACAGGAAATATTCATACTAGGGATAAGCATTGCCAAATGACTTTCATTGACCACTAATTCGGACACTCCCATCACAAATTTATTCATTTTGGCCCTTGAATCCCCCACTATGCTTGAAGCATATTTTGATAGTTGGGTGAAATTAAGGTAATACTCCTTTACACTCATACCTCCTTGCTTAAGATTTATGAATTCTTGCATTTTTAGCTCCCTCAACTGTAGGGGAAAGAACCTATCAAGGAATTTCCTTTTGAACTATTCCCACTCTATTGGGCCCTCTCCTATAGGTCTACTATCCTTCCATTGCTCATGCCATATTTGTAATGCGGCTAGATCCACTTTCTCTACCGAAGTCAAGCCCATGATGGCAAGCACCTTATACACCTCATCTACAATACCTTCAGGGTCTTCCTCCACCTTGGAGCCATAGAACTCCAGAGGGTTCATCCTCAAAAACTCTTACCCTAGAAGAAGCCATTCCCATTATTGGGTTTACATGAGCCACCACCTCTCTATTGGCTTGCGCCGTCAAGGCTTGAGCCAATAGTTGCATAGAAGTCCTAAACTTTTCAAGAGTGGTATTCCCAATTGGAGGGTCATTTGGAACTTGAGGAGGAGCTTGATGTGGAACTTGGGGAGGAATCTTTTGATCCCCATCGTCTACTCCTTTTCTCCTAGCATTAGCCCTAGTATTTGCCATAACCTGAAAAATCATAGGCAAACATTAGGAAAATGACCTACTAGAGCTAAACTTCTATGGCAAGACTAAGAGAATGAAGTGAGATTTTTCCTAAGCATCCAATAGCCTCCTATTCATAAAATGTATCACGACTCACACGCAAGAATAAGACTCTACTTAGACGTGGTTTGAAACATCCTAAAATTTATCACAAAACCTTATGCTCTGATACCAAGTTTGTCACAATCCAGAGGTACCCCCTAGATGTAACATGGCGCAGTTGACCCCGAAGGGTCGCATACAAGCCCTTATCCTAATCATAACATAAGATAAATAGGAAATACAGGAAAAAATAAAACTTTTACGATCGAAATCATTTTCATAACAAAAACAACGGAAGTCTTTACTAAACATTTGTCTCAAACCACCTAACATAATACTTGAATGAAACTCTTCGGTCACAGCCCATACAAAGTCTAAACATAAAGAAATGACATAAAGGTAAAGTGGATGTTGTCCTCGAAGCTATGAGGACTCACCAAGATCTTCAACACTTCTAGATCCTTGAAACCCAGCCTACAAAGAAACTCAAGCCTCCAACCCTACATTTAGTTAGAATGTAGGCAATATGCGTTAGTACAAAATGTACCAAGTATGAAAGCTAGCACAACATCATAAGAGCATCTCAAATGGTTAGTCCACATAAGACATAAGCATAAGAGATAATAACATGATCATAACACAATCAATGAAGCCATAGGATAATCATCAACACAAGCATCATATAAACACCTTCAATCAAATCCCCAAACAAAGCTTGAGTCAATGGTGAAAATCGTCCTAAGTTGCTGCCCTAACTTCCTTTCTTCTTCTTCTAGAGAGGATTTCTTTGAGAGTAATTTGGGGTCTTAAGATGAATGAGCTAAATTGATTAGCTTACGGTATATTAATTATTTATAGGAGGGTATTTAATTAACTAAACGTCCACCCTAACCCCTAAACTAATTACTAAACTAACCCTCAAAGCCTAACTTAAAACTAAACTTGCCAAAATTGGCAGCATATACGGATCCCCATCCACGGACCGTGGATGGGTCTAAGGGCCATGGTTTGGGTTGGTAAATTGGACCTGGCGCTCAAATGTTGCAGGGTGTTGTAGGCCTGACCTACGCCCATTACCTACGGGGCGTAGGTTAATCTAAGGGGCGTGGTTCGATACCGTAAGTCACACATTTTTGACACTTTTGGGGACTTTTTTGGGGTCCTTCTTAAGGACTCCTTGGGTGGTCCTTAGGGAGGCGTACCCGGACGTTTAACCTCTAAACATGATATTCTTTTGGTCTTAACCCTCATACGACACTCAAAAACTCTACTACAAGACCCTATAACACACTAGTTCAACTCACTAGTTTAGTCTAGAACTCACTACATCAATTAAATAATTTACGGGATGTTACACTTGGCCCGCCTAAATTTACAGCATCTCACCCCAGGGAGTAGGCCAACTTGGTGATGGGGGAGCCCATTTCTCGATACTCCAACCCAACCGGCGAGCCCCGACTTGGTTCACCCAATTTTCCAGAAGCTAGGACAAGGGGGACTTCCCACTAGGCGATGGTGGCTTCACTTGGCCAATCGCCAAGTTACTATGGCGATGGCTCTACCCATCGCAAAGTGGATCAAGGGAAAAAATGTTTTCTTTAACCCTTCCAAAGGTATTTTAGGTCCTTTCCCTCTTCCATGGCTAGTTACCCCTCTCACACTTATCCCTAGTCTAGCTTACTAGAATCCAGAGTGGTACAATATCTCCCCCTTGGGGACATTCGTCCTCGAATGACAACCTAGACACCTTACTGAAGTAAAGACTCAAGACTAGCAGCTCATCATGAATGCAACGTTAAACTAATGCATAATTCAAAGGAAGAAACTTCAACTCCATCTAAAACATAATCAACGTAACACAAGGGAGTAGGAGCTACATCTAACAACCCATTATGCATGGAACTCAACATTTCTCATATTCATAGGAGGAACTACCTTCTCCAACTAAAAGCATGTTCCACACAATACCATGGAGCCAATATGCAATTATTCTCGAACGCATAGTAAAGCATGTTCATCAACACATCTCATGAAGTCAAATAGGCAACTCATACTAAATGTACAACAACATGAGGAACATATATCATGAAAACTCATTTTATTACTAAACATGAATTTCTCAAGAACATGCATAACATAAGAAAATCATGGAAACACATATATCACACACATAACTTCCAAAATACTAAAACTCAAGAGTAACTACTTACCTCAAGATTGAATAGGAGTAAAATGAAACAGATGAGGGTATCGGGACTTTATATCGGCCTCGTCCTCCCAAGTAGCACCCTTCACTAAATTATTTCTCCACAAAACCTTCACGGAGGCAACTTCCTTGTTTCTCAATCTCTTGACTTGCCGATCTAGAATTTCAACTGGCACCTCCTCATAAGCAAGATTATCTTTAATCTCTAAACCCTCCAAGGGTACTATGGTTGATGGATCCCCAATACATTTCTTCAACATTGACACATGGAACACCAGATGCACCAATGCCAACTCATTTGGCTAGTCTAACTCATATGCAACCTTCCTCACATGCCTCAAAATTTCATTAGGACCCATAAACTGAGGACTAAATTTCCCTTTTTTTCCAAACCTCATAATCCCTTCATGGGTGAGATTTTCAAATAAACACAATCATTAACTTCAAATTCTAGATCCCTTCTTCTCACATCATCACAAGTATTTTTTCTACTTTGAGCTGTCCTCAATCTCTCTTTAATGAGCCAAACTTTTTTAATAACTTCATAAACCAATCCGGAACCAATAAGAGCAATTTTACCTACCTCAAACAAACAAACCAGAAACAAACATATCCTACCTTACAAGGCTTCAAAGGGAGCCATACCGATACTAGACTGATAACTATTATTGTAGGCAAACTCTATTAATGGCAAGTGGTCATCCCAATTACCTTCTAAATCTATAACACATGCCCTTAACATATCTTCTAATGTTTGGATGGTATGCTCTGCTTGCCCATCAGTTTGGGGATGAAAAGTCGTGCTAACCTTAACCTTAATACCAAGCCCTTTTAGGAATGACTTCCAAAAGTGTGAAGTAAATTGGGGACCTCTATCCGAAATGATAGACAAGAGAACTCCATGTAACCTCACTATTTCCTTCAAATACAATTTAGCATACTCTTCCGCCGAGTAGGACACCTTGACGAGAATGAAATGAGTACACTTAGTCATTCGGTCCACTACTACCAATATCGAGTCATATTGCCGCCTAGTACATGGCAATCCTATAATAAAATCCATGTTCACATCTTCCCACTTCCAAGTAAGAATAGCAATATCTCGTGACAAACCTCCTAGCCTTTGGTGCTCAACCTTAACTTGTTGACATTTAGCACATTTGGCCACAAATTTTGTGATATCCTTTTTCATCCCATTCCACCAAGACTTCCCGTAGGTCACGGTACATCTTGGTGGCTCCGAGTGGTGAATTATTTTACTAGGACTACACCACCACCGGTTGAGGAATACTATTATGAGGAGGATGCTTACTTGGAGAGTAATCAGACGGGGGGTTTCCGAGCCAGCGCCCAAGGTTCCAATTCGGATAATTGGTGCCAAGGTCAAGGAAACCAAGATTGGAACTATGGTAACTACTATTGAGAGGGTCAATATGTCCAGGATGGGAACTACAATAGTGACAAAAACTACAACTGAAACAACTAAGGCAACAGAAACGAGAGAGTTGGGCCTTATGTTCCACCTACAAATTGGGAATCTGGAAATAGAGAAGTTGGGGGGTATTATGTCACGTATTGAGGATATGATGCAGAAAATGATGAAGAGGTTTGATTCGACTGATGAGAATGTGAAGGAGATGCGGAATGACCTGTCTGTAATTGGTCAAAAAGTTGATGCCCATGCAGTGTCGATTAAGCAACTCGAGCAGCACCTGAATCAGTTGTCCACTATGGTAAATACACTTCAGCCTGGCACACTTCCTAGCAACACCATCTAGAATCTGAAGAATGATGGGCATTGTATGTCGGTCACTACTCGAAGGGGTAAACAGACCATTGATCCACCTATGCCGTTTGAGGTTGAAAAAGATGATGATGAGATTGAGATTACTGGAGAGTCAAAGAATGCTACAGAGAAGGAAGCAGAGATAACCCAAAAGGTTATCCCCATACCTAGACCTCCACCTCCATTCCCACAGAGGTTGGTAAAGAAGAATGAATAAGGGAAATACCGCAAGTTTATCACTATGTTGAAACAAATTTCCATCAATGTTTCGTTGATCGAGGCTTTGGAGAAAATGCCTGGGTATGCAAAATTTATGCAAGATTTGGTGACTAAGAAGAGGGCCGTCAGTTTTGAAGATGATGATAGGTTGCAACATTGTAGTGCTATTGCTACTAGGTTGCTTGTACAGAAGAAAGAGGATCCTAGTTCTTTCACTATGCCTTGTACCATTAGGTTATTGCATTTTGCAAAAGGGTTGTGTGATTTTGGTGCTAGTATTAATCTGATGCCATTGTCTATTTACAATAAGTTGGGTTTAGGGGGTCCAAAATTGACTGTTATGCGATTACTAATGGCCGATAGAACTGTGAAGATGCCCATTGGTGTTCTCCAAGATGTACTTGTGAAAGTGGAGACGCTTATTTTTCCCGTGGATTTTGTGATTCTCGACTGTGAGGTTGATTTTGAGGTTCCCATCATCCTAGGGAGACCATTCCTTGCTACTGGGCGTGCCTTGGTTGATATGGAGAAAGGGCAGATGAAGTTCTAATTGAATAGTGAAGAGGTAACCTTTAATATCTGTATGTCCATGAAGCAGGAAAGCGATCTCAAGTCAATATCATTGGTGAATCATATTGTGGAGTGAGGTTTTGTTGTGTCTATTGAAGAGAGGTTGAGTGTTGATGCACTTGCAGCGGTAATGATAAATTTTGAGGGTGATGGTATTGAAGACCATGATGAATTGGTCGCCGCACTTGATAAGTTCGAATTCAGTTCCAAACCAAAGAACTTGGAGTTAGATATGAAGAATCGTGACTCTCCACCAGCAAAACCGTGTTTTGAAGAGGTTCCAAAATTGGAGCTTAAGGCTCTACCATCACATTTGAGGTATGTATTCTTGGGGAGAGATGGTACTTTGCCGGTCATCATTGCGGCCGATTTGAATGCAAAACAAGTTGAGGCTTTGGTTTCTGTGTTGAAGAGGTTCAAGCTGGCTATTGGATGGACTATTGCAGACATTATTGGGATTCCTCCTAGCATTTGTTCTCATATAATCCAACTAATGCCGGATCACAAGCTTAGTATTGAGCACCAAAGGAGACTAGATCCGCCTATGCTATGTAAATTGTACACTAAAATTAGTTAAACTGCTCATCCCAAAAAAACTCTAAAATTCAGCAAGGGTTATCTAGAAACATAAACAAGCTGCATGAATATAAGAAAATTAATTAGGAAAGCTTTGATATGCATTAACCAAGAATTCAAATCTATATCAAAACACAAAAATTCGAGGATAAGAGATCGTACAAATGGAGAAATTCCCTATCAAAAATATGTGCTATGCATACCATAGAGACTCAGCAACATCTCTTTATACATAATGCATATGTATAGTTGAGGTCCAAGATTCAAATTCCACCCAAATATGTAGAGGAGAGTATACGTTGTATCAAGAGAAGACAATATAGGCAATTCTGATAAGAACTAGTAGCAGCATGATAGAGGTCTGATGTAGGATAATCTTCCTAGAAGGTATTCAGCTCACTGGATTCTCTTAGATTATAAAAGTACTGAAAAAAGACTTCGAGTGGTTTCCATCAGAACTTAAAGTCTAAAATGTCATATTAGAATTTCAAGTCTAAAATTTCAAATCTGATCCAAATTTGTTCATGATTGAAATTTGTTATGGTTTCCTCATAGTTGTAGAGTTTCCTATCAGAACTTCAACTATCCATTTAGTAGTGTATCACAAGTCTAAATCATCTATAATTTTCATGTTTATATGTCTTGATGTAGAATGTTGGGAGACAAAAACAGATTGCATTCGATAGTGTATCACAAGAGTAAAAGGTCTACAAATTGCATTCACAGTGATTGCATTAAATCCTAGAGAACTATTGATTGCATTCACAATGAGTTTTATATCCTAAAACATGAATGTTAAAGAGAACCATTACGCATTACCATGAATTGAGTCAGTTCTTGGTTTAATTAATCCTTCTAGAAAGAACCATGATTGGTCAAACAGTTGTGGACTATCACTAGAATATTACGATCATCAATAATGAGATATCACATTATAGGGAGTTTTAAAACTAATATGATGAAACATTTTCAACTTAGCTCATTATTCTGTATATCTATTGCTTCTTGCATATATTATTCATTGAAAGGAAACAAAATTGATACATGACCCCCCAAAACCATCCATTCTATTTGGCACAAAGCTACAAAATTGAATTTGAAAGACAAAAGTTGAATAGTCTTTGCTATCTATGCCATTAAAATATCAATAGTTTTGAAAAAAACTTACTTGTTCAAACTTCTTGGATGTATCTCTTAAGTTGATTGGTAAATGGAGAAAATGTAGTCTAAACTTTCATATAGTGTAGCTTAAGAACCATGGAGTTCTTGTGTATCGCTCCCGTTCCTTGACTAGAAGACATGATTAAGTTTGTAAGTGCTTGTTCTTGTCCCTTCCTGACAACATCTGGAGAAAGCCAGAAGATGCTCAGACAACAACTCATCAACAAATCGATGGAAGATAATAAATTGACGAGAAGAAGGAAAAATAAGTGACTACAAGTTAAAAGAGTCAAGTGCATTGATAAATGACTATAGGTTAAAAGAGTCAAATAGGATAATCTAATTATGATTTATGAGAAATTCAAAAAAAATTAGTTGGTTTACAGAAATACTAAACTAGTCATTTATATCAAAGGAAAAGAAAATGTTAAATAGAACCTACAACCCTGCTGTATCAAAGGAAAAGAAAATGTTAAACAGAACCTATAGCCCTGTTGTATTTCTTAGACAATTGCAGGATGAACTTTTCCATTGTTCAAGCACATGACAGATATGCTTTGCAATATGCTCATTCCAAGGCTAATTAACAACTATAGGGTAAAAACAAAGCTGAATATTGTCTTTGATTAAAAGAAAATGAGATTACTTTGACGAACTACTACAAGGAGAATGGAGAGTCTAAAGTTTTTGAACTTTGAAAGAAGGATATTGGTTTTATGCACACGGTCGATATAGCCTACAAATCACCACCGTAATGATTTGTACTTCCAGAATCTTTTTTTAAAAATAAATTCTTGAGCATCCAACACTTTTGGCTTGTATATGTTTCTTTACCCAAAATCTCTTAGGGGTTGTTTGGTAGGGAATGGGATAGACAAAGTTATCCCACCATATAATGTGATAACTTATCCCATCATAGAACTATAAATGGTGGAATGAATAATTTCGAGACTAACTAATACCCCTAACCAAATGTATGTAATCCCTTCCCTCATACCAAACAACCCCTTAGTATTCAAGATGTTGTTTTGATAAGTCTCACCAGAATGAATACTAACGTACAATTATAAACGACAGAATAATATAGAAAAAACAACAAGATTATTCCATTCGCGTTATTCAGAGAGAGATGCCACAAGTACATCATCTGCCTCAAGTGTTAGTCATAGTATTGTCAAGATTTAGCGCCAGTAAATATAAAAGTACACATTTTGACATAAAAATTACTCCTACATGCTACAACAATAATCTTATTTCAAATGAAACATATAGACATTTTCTACACAATTCAAGGGCATAAGTATGAAAACTAAAGATTTAACATATAATGATAGTCAAACAATATATCCTTCAGCCAAATGACACAGAAGATTATTGATCACACTTAATGAATGTATAATTCTCAAGGTCATATATAAGGGAATAAGATATAACATGTTAAAGGGAATAAGTGTATTATACAAGAATACTCAGAAGGCTTGAGGATCCAACAAAACCTGATTGCATGAAGACTCAACAAACAATCCTTCTGCAGCCATAACAACCAAGAAGCAAATATGAGAGCTCTACCTTATCAAATATGACTGATTTAATATATAACTCCATCTTGAAAATAAGTTCACATAGTTGTTCATTTTCTTTCTAAAAGCTACTTAAAATCTATTATTTAAAGTTGTTTTGGTTAATTTGTTGAGATTCACTTAGACAAGAATAGAGGAATATATGGTGCAACTATATATTAGAATGTATCTTATTGAAAAATCTTGAGTTTCCCAAGTTAATAACCCAAATGGAACAATCACTGTTTCTACTTTCTATGTGCAGTACCATGGGAGGTAATTTGTATCACTTTAATTGCTTTTTTTATCTTTCATTCGTTCGAGTTAATTTGATTGTAAAAATATGATCGACTTTTTAGATTAAGATGCCATGTTATAGAACATATTGAAAAACATGAGAGTTGAAATCCTTCACTACAATTTTACATACACACAATACAATGATTTGATCTTTTATATTAGATAACTATTTAATGGTGTGATTGAAATTCCTAATCTATTCTAGTTAGATATAAATATGTTTGGAATTAGTGGGACGCTACTACGCACGTGGATCAATTTTAACAATTTCAACCACTTTTCCCTCCTTCTCTGTTAGCCTTAAAAGTTGAACAATAGTTCACTAGTTATACAAAATGGATTTCTCAAGTTTAATACAACTCGCTCTAACTTCTATTTGAACATTATTTTAGCTCATTGAGCTGCTAGTGCCTTTGTTCAAGAAAAGTTCAGTGTTCTCTTACTATTTGGGAACACTATGTTCTCATACGATTGACCCCTTCATTTTTGGGATCTTATCACACTACAAATTTAAATCTATTTTTAAATACACAAGCAGCTTATCTAAGAGAATAGGAATAAACTGAACTAGAAGAATAACTCGAACAAGAAGAGTAACTCAAAGAAAACAAACAACTCACCGAATTAGAGAAGAAAACAAAAATCAACTCGCGAAAAATGAGGCATACCTATGATTATAGTAGACAGAAAACATCGATTTGTTTTGACAAGAATGGAAGAATATATGGTGCTACTATAAGATCTTATCTTCTTGAAAGATCTCAAGTTTCCCAAGTTTCAAACAAAAATAGAACTGTCATTGTTTCTACCTTTCATGTGCAACACCATAAGAGGTAATTTGCATCAGTTTGAGTTAATTAGATTGTAAAATATAATTGATTCTTTAGACATACACAATACACTGATATGGTCTATTTATATTAGCTAGCTATTCAATGGTGTGATTGAAATTGCTAATTTATTCTAGTTATATATAAATCTGGTAGGAATTAGTGGCACGTTACTACGCACGTGGATCAGATTTAACAACTTCAACCACTTTTCCCGCCCTCTATGTTAGCTTAAAAAGTTGAACAATAGTTCAATTGTCATTCAAGATGGATTTCTCAAGTCTAATACAACTCGCTCTATCATCTATCAAAACATTATTTTAGGCTCATTGAGTTGTGAGTGCCTCTATTCAAGAAGAGTTTACTGTTCTCTCACTATTTAGGAATACTAATTTCTCCTACGATTGATCCCCTTCATTTATGGGATCATATCACACTAAAAACTTAAACCTATTTTAAAATACACGAGCAACTTATCTAAGAGAAGAAGAGTAACCTGAACAAGACGAGTAACCCGAAAAGAAGAGTAACTCAAAGAAAACAAACAACACACCAAATCAGAGAAGAAAATAAAAATCAACACGCTAAAGAAGAGGCATACCTAAGATTATAGTAGAGAGAATACATAGATTTAGTTTGACAAGAATTGAAATATATATGTTGCTACTATTAGAACTTATCTTCTTGAAATATCTCGGGTTTTCCAAGTTTCAAACTCAAATGGAACTATCATTGTTTCTATTTTTTATGTGCAACACCATAGGAGGGAATTTTCATCAGTTCGAGTTAATTAGATTGTAAAATATAATTGATTCTTTGGACATACACAAATACACTATACGATCCATTTATATTAGATAACTTTATGATAGTGCAATTGTAATTCCTAATTTTATTAAGTTAGATAGAAATGTATTAGGAAATAGAGGCACTTGACTACACACATGAATAAGTTGAACATCTGCAACTACTTTCTTTCACTGCTAGTCTAAAAATCTGAACAATACTTCACTTGTAATTCATAATGGATTTCTCAAATTTAATACAACTCTCTGTATCGTCTCTGAAACACTATTTTAGTTCATTTAGCTGCGAGTTCCACTGTTCAAGAATGGTTAGAAACACTCTATTCTCTTAGGATTGATCCCCTTCATATTTTGGATCTTATCACACCACAAAATTTAATATACTAAAAAAAACGACCTTCTAGTCTAAAAGAAAAAGTGTAAATCAAACAAGGAGCTATACTAGCACAAAATAAACAACAAATCAAATTTATAGACAGAAAAAATCAAATCGCGAAGGTGCGCATACCTGAGATTCGAGTAAGATAAAAAAAAAATATTGAGTTGAGATCGTTGCTAGGCAGACCTGTGCTTTCTCGATTTTGATAAAACACAGATGAGACACTGAGAGCTACAAGCTATGTTGAGATCCCTTTAAGGCATATACTGCTAGGGTTTTCTGAATCACGACAATGTTTTTAGAAACAAAGGGTTATTTGTCTCTTTTTTTTGCAATTTTAATTACACTAATGTTTTGGCTCTATGTTTTGGTGAAAATAGAACTTTTTTTAATTTGACCCTTAAATTATAATTTGGGACCAATTATTAATTTCTTTAGAGAGTAGATTTAGTACCTTCATAAAAACATAATTAAGTACCAAAATAAAATCTCATCCCAATACATATACTTTTAGAGACAAGATTATTAACTCATCCCTAAATGTTGTTCTTAAATAAAGCTTTTTCTTGTAGTGTAAGGCAAGAAACAAATTGAACTCTAGGGATAGAATTTCCCCCCTTCCACTCTAAGATGGGCTCATTTGAAAATTGAAATCTAACAACCCGAGTCCTACAATCGATTGAGGCATAACATTCATGCAAACAATCCAAGCCCAAAATCACATAAAGGTCTACAATGTCTAACTCCACTAAATCCACCAAGGTAACTTATGGGACAAGGAAATGGGACAACTTCTATAGACTCTTTTATCCACCACCGAGTCACCAACCGGGGTAGAGACCGAAAAAGGTTCGACTAACATTTCGGGGAGTATTTCAAATTTCATAACCACAAAAGGTGTCACAAAGGACAAAGTAGCACCGGGATCTAAAAAGGCATATAAGTCAGTAGAAAATAATTTTTAGCATACCGGTCACCACATCCGGGGAGCTCTCTTGGTCCCCTCGGGATATAAGAGCATAAAAGTTGTTTTGCTTCTAAGCATTGGAGTTTGAACAGCTTGGAGGAGCTTGTTTATCTTCCCTTCCCTTGACCTTGATCATTGGACAATCTCTCAGGTTGTGGCCAACTTTCCCATAAGAAAAACACCCATCGGTACCTACAAGAAACTTGCCATCATGCTTTCTACCACAATTTGCACAATTAGGCCTAGTAACATAAGAACCACCACTATTACCTCCTTGAGGTTTAGGGTTGGAAACCCTTTCCTTGTTGACCCTTGGAGCACTAGAGGAACCTTGGTTGGAGAACATTTGTATAAACCTTGGCCGACCTTGTCGATCGGACCTAGCCTATGAGACGTTCCCATCACCGGTTCTAGTTCTTTTCACCTCTCTATTTCTTTTCTTGAGTTTTGACTCCTCAATTTGTTGAGAATACATCATAAGACTTAAGATATACATGTCATGAAGGAGCATTGCCCTACAAAATTCTTCTTGAACTAAATCGGACATAACCGTCAAAAACCTACTCATCTCATCCCTCGAGTCCGCCACCATAGATAGATCATACTTGGATAGTTGGGTAAATTTCAAGGCATATTCCTTGACACTCATGCTACCTTGCCTAAGGTTAATGAATTCCTACACCTTAGCTTCCCTGAACTCTCGGGGAAAGAATCTATCAAGAAATGCTAATTTGAACGTTTCTCATTCAACCGGCCCCGTTCCTACGGGACTTTCCCTCTTCCAAAGATCATACCATAATTGAGCAACATCCTTTAGTTGGTTGACGGCTAAATCCGCCTTCATTCCCGAAGATACACACATAATATCAAGTACCATATAAACTTTATTGATAAACCTCTGGGGATCCTCCTCCACTTTAGAGCCATGAAACTCGGGAAGGTTCATTCTAGCAAAATCCCTAACCCTAAAAGAAGCCGAATTCATATTAGGATTGATCGGAGCTACAACATCTCTATTGGCTTGAGCTGTCACGACTCGAGCCAATATTTGGATAGTAGACCTAAACTCTGCATGGGTCACATTCTCAACCACGGGGTCAACCGGAGTTTGGTTCGCGTGAGGAGCTTGATAAGCTTGAAGAGCTTCCTCATTCACATTGCCACCGTAAATTCTTTTAGCGTTAGCCCTTCCTGTGTTCATATCCTAAATACACAAGAGAAGGATTAGAAGCGGGACTTTATACAGTTAAACTCTAAGACATAACTTAAGAGTAATGAAAGAAGTGACATTTCTTAAACATCTTATAGCCACTCATTCATAAGTGTGGCGCGCTTCACACTCATGAACAAGACTCTACTAGACGTGGCTTATAAGACATTATCCTCGAATCATTCTAAACCTTGTGCTCTCATTACGAAGCTTTTCACGGCCCAGGGTGGCCCCCCAAGATGTAACAAGGCACATAGAACCCCGAAAGGCACCATGTAAGCCACTTAGCATATTAATACATAAAGAATTAGAACAGTAAGAGTTAAAATGCATTTAGGTCCAAAAATCTTTATAAAGGAAAGAAGAAGTCTAGACTTTTCTAAATTAGCCATCTATTACAATGCTTGAGTCAAAATAGGGTCACCACCCAAAACATTATAATCCGAAAGTGAAAATACAAGAATGAAACTACAATGATAGAATCCGTCCTCGAATGATGAGGACTCACCACGAGTAAGGAGATATGAAAAAATCCAAGCTCTAGCAACAATGCAGACCGCCTTGAGAACCGGACCTTACACTTGGGAAAAAATGCAGGAAAATATGGATTAGTACAAAAATACACTAAATATGATGGTCATGCACAAAATCATGAAAATATGTTAAAATGGACATTTTAGTTCAATGCATGCCATTTACTAGTTTAAAACATCATTTTGAAGATAATGGAAAATCATAAGTCATAAGCATAGTCAACAAATAGATCATCATATCATAATAGGGACATACCATAAATACTCTCAATGCATACTTACGCAATGCATAAATAAGATCCCATAATCCCACCCATACTAAGTAAAGCATCTTGAGAAACTATAGTTCATATTTAATATTCTTGTTCATAGTATCATAAAGGGATATTAGCCTTAACAGACATAGACCATGTGAGCTTACAATGGAATCCAGTGTGTCACGACCCAAGCCTAGGGCCTAGACGTGACCGGCGAATGGGGAACCCGAAGGAACCCCAAACAAGCCTCATAGCGTAACATTACACATCCTTGGTCGCGGAAGCAATTAAAATGACCATAAGCGTTAAGAATAATCAAGGGGGAAATTGGGACTAAGGGAACAAGAAAAACAAAAAAGGAATGATACATAAATACCATAGATGAGTCAAGCTCAAGCATAATACACAACTTGTCCAACACCACCTCTAAACATGAGTACTTAGCGGGGGCCAAGACAAACTACCGGGCTCACCCTCATAGACAAAACATAACTAAAAAGAAAAAGGTCTTATACATAGCAAAAGATCATGAGCAACGTCCCCGGAATGGAGGACTCACCAATAACCTTGATAG
This sequence comes from Solanum tuberosum, assembly GCF_000226075.1. Classification (NCBI taxonomy): domain Eukaryota; kingdom Viridiplantae; phylum Streptophyta; class Magnoliopsida; order Solanales; family Solanaceae; genus Solanum; species Solanum tuberosum. Next base: position 388,063 of record NW_006239322.1, on the reverse strand, counting down.
AAAATCGTATTAGCCACGCGGAGGAGGATGGTCAAGCGGTGCTCCGGTCCCTACATGGTGACATCATGTAGGCATAGAGTATGCGTTAGTACGTTTGAATGTACTAAGTATATGGGATGCAATGCAATGCAACAAGGGATGGACATCATAGGCAAAATGCATAATCGTACCCGATAGATAGCATATTAATGAGATGATATGTATAATGATGCTTACATAAAAAAATCATATTTAG
>NW_006239322.1:325100-386029 GCF_000226075.1 Solanum tuberosum | reverse complement strand
GGATTTTGATACGGTTGCTCTAAAATTCGGGTTAGACCCATTTCCCACTCAATTTGACCCCCTGAATAAGAATATGAAGTCGAATTTCCGAAATCATGCACGGATTTTGAGATATATGGAAATTACAATTATAGGTGTTTCCGAAGCACATTTTCGGGCATTTTTGGGGTCGTTTCAATATCTCCCCCTTGGGAACATTCGTCCCCGAATGTTAAAGAAACGTACATGAGGGACACAAACATGGCAATATCAGCCCACATAAGGATGCAACAATGCACTTACACCTTATTTCAAAAAACCTCAACATAATTGTAAAACCACAATGAACCAATTGTCAACTTAAACATGAATGTATGCAATGACATTATCATGTTTAGTTATGTTCAAGGAGGAACTACCTTCTCCTAGTCATAACACACCAACATCAACATTTCTCATGTTCATAGGAGGAACTACCTTCTCCTAGTCATAACACACCAACATCAACATTTCTCATGTTCATAGGAGGAACTACCTTCTCCTAGTCATAACACACCAACATCAACATTTCTCATGTTCATAGGAGGAACTACCTTCTCCTAGTCATAACACACCAACATCAACATTTCTCATGTTCATAGGAGGAACTACCTTCTCCTAGTCATAACACACCAACATCAACATTTCTCATGTTCATAGGAGGAACTACCTTCTCCTAGTCATAACACACCAACATCAACATTTCTCATGTTCATAGGAGGAACTACCTTCTCCTAGTCATAACACACCAACATCAACATTTCTCATGTTCATAGGAGGAACTACCTTCTCCTAGTCATAACACACCAACATCAACATTTCTCATGTTCATAGGAGGAACTACCTTCTCCTAGTCATTACATAGTCCATACATCATTAAGCACATATGCAAGTTTCCATGTTCAATAGCACTCTTTCAAGGAGGAACTTCTCAACTCCTTACTAAGACATGCTCATACCTCATTTTCATGAAGTACAATAGATCACTTATAACCAATGCACTAAAATATGAGGGAAACAACTCATACAACTCATCTTTCTTCAAAAACACAAGTTTTTATGGAAATGCGCAAACCTCATTAATTCACATAAACATGGGAGGAACTACCTCCTCTACTCTTTAGGAAAGTTTCCACCACATAAGGAGCTAACATTCCATTTCATAAGAACACATTCAAGCATGTTCATTTAATTCACATCATCAAGTCAAGTATGCCATATTACACACAATGCACAACTTAGGAAAAAAAAATCTCCATTTAAAACACACATCATACAACATGAGAGAATAGGACTACCTCTACGAACTCAATATGCATGCAACTTAGACATATTCCATTTCATTGGAGGAATTTCCTCCTCCAACTCAAATCATGCTTATCATATGATCTTAGGCCAATTATGCAATTACTTCTTAAAAGCACATTTAAACCATTCACCTCATGAATCACATAGGTTACTTACTCTAATTGCCTATCAACATGAGGGGCATGAAACATGAAAACTCATTTTTATCTCAAAACATGAATTCTCAAAAACATACCTTTCATAAGGAAATCATCAGAATATAAAAATCACACATGACTTCTAAAACATAACATAGGCCCATCTAGGAACTCTTGGTCTCAAGCTAGAATAGGAATGGAAGAAAGAGATGAGGATGTCGGGATTTCAACAAATCATGCTTTTTAAGCACACCATCCCCTCCTTAGGAGGAAGCCCTCACTACAACCCTCAAGAAAACTTTTTCCAAGCACTCCTAAAGACATAACCAAACTCACATCTTGCCATTTTTGCAAAAGTCTATGGTCCTCAACATCTAGCCATACCACCCTTATATGACACAATCAAACACCAAATCCATAATAGGAAGAAATTGTACCCAAGTGTCATCCTACTCAACAAGGTGATAACTAGTACACACTCAAGGGCCCCATATTCTTCTAACCATCCGAGCCCTATCATCAATAAAAACACACCAAGTATGCAACCCATCCATACTAAGAGTCACATCAAGGCTTAACATGCCAAGTTTCACTAAGTCAACAAGAGTATTCCTAGGGGAACAAGGTAAGGGATATTCTTCACAAACCCCTTTTTTTTTCTAACTTTAAACCATTAACCGGGGTAAAATCCGAAAAAGGTTCTATTAACTCATCCGGAGAACTCTAAGCCTCATAGCCTCATAAGGCATCATACAAGATAAGGTAGTACCGGAAATCAACATAGCACTTACTCTCATATGAAATTACCACATACCGGTACCTTCATCCCAAAAATTCTTCCAAGTCAACCCTAGTAGCATCCTTTTCTAAGGCCGTCACTAGGATATCACTCAAGATCTCATATGAATCTACCACTCCGGGTCTAGATTGCTCCAATTCACTAAACCACATAAGGTGAGAATTCAAGCAAACCTATCTCATAACATCAAGGACACTCAATAACCTTACCATCTAAGCACATTATCCCGCATTGGGGTAAGCCTAAACTATCTCATTACACAACATGATTCTCAAACCAATGAGGATCTCTCTCCTACCCTCTTTTAAAGGAGCTTAATCACTCAACATCTCTAGGTACCACTTAAGAATCACTATTCGTCAAAATCCAACACATCATAAAACTCATAAGGACTAAGTTGAGTTATACTAATCACTCACATATGGCCATAACTAAACCCATGAATATTAAGGACGACACAAAAAAAAATTCGTGATATTCTCTTTATCAAGTCACGAAAGACAAGTATTACTAAGATTACTCCTACAAGGTTCATCACCTTAGATAACTCCTTTATAGACTCTAGAGGATCTTCCTCTACTTCTGGCCCATGGAATTTCCGCAGTTCAATAAAACATAAAACACATACCGGAACCCTTAAGATCCACTACCACTCACTCTTTGAGACTTACGGGTAGACATCTAGAAACTCATTAACAACCGGAATAGACTCAATAGGAGGGACTTTAGACTCCACATCATTGACTCTCACAATATGGTACAAGCACCCTTTGGAAATCAACCTATGGGCTTTAATGCAAGAAATGAATTTCCCCTTCACCACAACATCCCGGCTCTCCCACTCAAGGACGGGTTCATTAGGAAATCGGAACTTGACTTTACGAGTCCTACAATCAATAGAAGCATAATATGCATGCAACCAATCCATCCCAAGAATAACATCAAAATCCACCATGTTCAACTCAACAAGATCGCAAGGCAACAACTTATTCAATATGCAAACCGGACAATTTCTATACACTTTTCTAGCAACAATAGAGACACCAATGGGAGTAGATATTTCATATGACTCATGCAACAATTCCGACTTGACATGAAATTTTCTAGCAACTAAGGGGGTAACAAAGGAAAGGGTGGCACCCGGATCAATCAAAGTATAAACATCAAGATCAATCTTAAAATACAACAACTAACCCTTTGAAGTTGGTCAACACTTATACTTCTTATTCTTCACCTTAACTAGATGGTACATGCAACCCTCAAAGTCAACTTCAAAACACAACATAATCCCAACCTAGGGCATATAATTTCTTTTCCCATCTCCACTCTCGGATAGGCTCCTTTGGGAATCAACAATTTGACCATACGGGTTCTACCATCAACTAAACATAACCTCACAATTACCTTGCTAGGTAGGCACACTATCTCCCCCTTTGGAGTAAGCCTACACAAGTTCTTCTAACCAACACACAGACAATTATGAAGCATTAATCACACAAAATACAACTTCACAATCTATTCCATCAAAGCTCACAAGTCACATAGCCATAATTGGCATTACAACCACTCGCTCCTTCTAGCAAGAACCCTTCAAGTGGTCCAACTTTAAACGCCATAAGACAAGGAATAAGAGAGAGAGCTTATAGATCTATGGCACGACTTAGAGAATGAAGAAGTGAAACATTTCCTAAAACGTCTCATAGCCTCCTACTCATAGTTGTGGTGCACAACACAACCATGAATCGGACTCTAATAAAAGCGGGGTGTTGGACTCCGAGGATCTATCAACCTAGTGCTCTGATACCAAGTTTGTCACGACCCAAGCCTAGGGCCTAGACGTGACCGGCGAATGGGGAACCCGAAGGAACCCCAAACAAGCCTCATAGCGTATCATTACACATCCTTGGTCGCAGAAGCAATTAAAATGACCATAAGCGTTAAGCATAATCAAGGGGGAAATCGGGACTAAGGGAACAAGAGAAACAAAAAGGAATGATACATAAATACCATAGATGAGTCAAGCTCAAGCATAATACACAACTTGTCCAACACCACCTCTAAACATGGATAATTAGCGGGGGCCAAGACAAACTACCGGGCTCACCCTCATAGTCAATACATAATTAAAAAAGAAAAAAAAATCTTATACATAGCAAGAGATCACAAGCAACGTCCCTGGAATGGAGGACTCACCAATAACCTCGATAGAAAATCGTACTAGCCACGCGGAGGAGGATGGTCAAGCGGTGCTCCGGTCCCTACATGGTGACATCATGTAGGCATAGAGTATGCGTTAGTACGTTTGAATGTACTAAGTATATGGGATGCAATGCAATGCTACAATAGATGGACATCATAGGAAAATGCATAATAATACCCGTTAGATAGCACATTAATGAAACGATATATATATAATGACGCTTACATAAAAATCATATTTAGTGGGACGTAGCACAAGTGTGGTGAGTGACCATCAATATAGTATTTCCAAGGCCTACCACCCCCTTGGAGAGGCGAAAGAGGTACAAACCCCTCAATGTGGTTACCCGGGCCTACCACCCCCCGAGCTAGGGACCAAGGTACAAACCCCTCGATATGGTTATACGGGCCTACTACCCCCCGTACTAGGCTTGGTCGACTCACAACACATATATAGAGAAAATCATATATATGTGTCCATTTCATCATCATTTCAATAATTATATAACCATTCGATTCATAAGACGTACATTGGACCTTCCATTTCATAAGAATTCTATAAATGGCATTTTATCAAACATATGGTGGGCTACTTGTTCATGTAAATAAAATCATGTGTATCAAGAGTACTAAGTCCAACAAATTTCAAAATCCATGTAAAACAGCCCACCAACAACATACATATATATAAATCAACCTTCATAATTTGATCATGGAAGCATGAAAACCATAAACATCACATAATAATTCCATTTCAGGATAATATGCAAGAATAGACCATAATAGGATGTGTAATGTGTAGTAATAATTCCATAATTCAAGAGTTCATAAATGATCATAAGGACCCATAAACTTGAAGTAAAATAGAGGATAAATGGTTGGACTTGTGGAAAGGAAGGTTTCCACAATCAACCCACATACCTCAACTTTGGAGAATTCTTGATGAAGATTGGAATGGAGAATTGCTTGAGATTGAATCTTGAATCCGGAATTAAAGCTTGGGATCCTTGAATTTGGTTGATGATCTTGGTGGAATTAAAAGAAAAACGTTTTCGGCTGCTACAGTAACTTAGCTTACTGGAAATTGCCATTCTGCTCCGGTAGGTTTTACGAAAATGGTCATAACTCCTTCGTTATAACTCGGAATAAGGTGAAACCAAATGCGTTGGAAAGCTAACTCACAGGGCTTTAATTTTGATAGTGTATGGCCCTTACAGTTCCTTGTGTGCTAAGAGATATGCCTCTTTAAACTGGACCCTTCCAAATCGCATTTTTGTGATTTTCGAATTTTGATACGGTTGCTCTAAAATTCGGGTTAGACCCCATTTCCCACTCAATTTGACCCCCTGAATAAGAATATGAAGTCGAATTTCTGAAATCATGCACGGATTTTGAGACATATGGAAATTACAATTATAGGTGTTTTCGAAGCACATTTTTCGGCATTTTTGGGGTCGTTTCACGGTGTCTACCCCACACCGAAATGGGGTTGTCCTACTTGACTAAGGTAGAAGCATACTCTTAGCTTAGGTGGATCTACTAGCTAAAGACCTATTTGGGCACATAGTTATGGGATAAGGAGATTGCTACTATAAACCCGGACTCTACTAAGGTATAAGGTTTCCATCTCATGATATACATACTTTGGGAACCCGTACTCAACTAAGGTAGAAAGAACCCATTTCGTAAGACGGACTCAACTATCTTATAAGCTTCCATCTCATATTCATATGTACTCGGTTCTAAGCATTAATTCCTATAGATTACATATTAAGTCTTGAATTAAGTGCATATTCATGGAAGAATGTCTTGACATTCTCCAACATAATTCATACTATAGATTATAGATTCAATAGGTGTGAATAGCCTTTCAACCTTAGAATCATCATATTTTGAGAAATCTTTCACATCATATCATATGCATACATAAGTATGTACATTAGGATAATCTTCCAACAACACAACAACTAGATCATAATCATAATCACTTTACTCTCAAAGTGTTCTTAAAGCATACACACAGATCTCACAATCATGCATAATTCTGATACTTTTCCCTTCAAGGACCATAGATCATATTCAATCAACATATCTAGAATTACTACATTAGACATGGATGTGATCATAATTCAAGTAACCCAATCTCTACATACATAATCTCATACCATTCTTCTATAAGCAACGAACCCACATGACAAGATCATAGTTGAGTAATATGGGAGTTTCAAGGGTTCTTGGGGACTTCAACATAAAAACCATAATAAATCATCAATTCAATCATAATATAAACTAAATCGAACATTAGAATCATTTTTGAAAGGAACCCATGACTTGGAGACAAACCCTAACTTTTGGGGAATTTCTTTCTTTGAAATTGAGGTTTTGAAGGGACTTCATGGATTAAGGCTATCCATGAATGAAAGACTATCATACCTTAACAATGGAATCCAATGGAGTTGAGTAGAAAAACAAGCTCCTAGAGCCCTAGCCCAAACATTCTTTTTCTTCTTCATTGAAGTTCTAGGGACAAAATTTCCTTTGGAGAAGATGAAGTTTTGGGTTTTATTTTAGATTCTAGGGAGTGACTTAATTGAGGGAATTTTGAACATAAAAAGCTTATATACTTTAACAGCGAAGGAGTAAAACAATGTAGTACCGAATTAGAGAAATAAACAAAGACCCCTATGACTCTCAAGTTAAAAACTGCAGATCGGCACGCTGAAGCTTGCCAAGGGCACTCGACGACTCGCCAAATGGACCCTTGTCCCGCCTAAATCTACATCATCTCATCCCAAGGAGCAGACCAACTTGGCGATGGGGGATCCCCTTTGGCGATGTGTCAACCCAACCGGTGAGCCCCGACTTGGCTCGCCCAATTTCCCATAAGGACAAGGGGGACTGCCCACTAGGCTATGGTTGATCCACTTGGCCAATCGCCAAGTCACTTTGGTGATGACACTTCCCATCGTCAAGTGGATCAAGAGAATTTTTTTTCCTTCACCCTTCCCAAGGTATTTTAGGACCTTTCCCTCTTCCATGGCTAGTTACCCCCCTCACACTTAGCCCTAGTCTAGCTTACTAGAATCTGGGGTGTTACAGCTTGGGACTTGCCCTTTGGCCTTGGCTCTTGCCCCTTGCATCGACTCTTGATTCCCTCACACTTGGCCCTAGTTGGCCTACTAAGCTACGGGGAGTTACAATATCTCCCCCTTGGAAATATTCATCCTCGAAAGACGATTTTAAACTCCTCTTAAGGAAATGACTCTTGACTAGAATCCCAACATGAATGCAACACATCGAAATGCACACAACTAAGGAGGAAACATCAATTTCAAACTCAAAAAGACTCAATGCAACTAAAGGAAGTATGAACTATATCTAACAACCCAAAATGCATGCAATTTTCATGACTAGTCATGTTCAAGGAGGAACTACCATATCCTAGCTAAAATATGCTCAATATACACTCATGGAGCTTATATGTAATTTACTCTCAAAAAGCATTCTTTCAAAGAGGAATTTCTCAAATCCTCACTAAGGTATGCTCATCAATTAATCTCATGTAATCTGTAGGAAACTTATATTCTATACACTACAACATGAAGAAAACAATGAACATAAGTCATATCTATCAAGACCTAAAAAATTTCATCAACATGCGTATAAAGAAATCATGGCCACTAACAAACACACAATGACCTTCCTCTCTAAGCACACCATCTCCCCCTTGGGAGTAAGCCTAGGTGGACATTCTTAGCACCATTACTTAAAATTCTAAGGTCGGAATAAGTCATCACTAAACTTTCATACCCTTCACACCAGAGGATTCTAACCAAGGTGAATTGCATTACTACTCTTTAGACAAGGCTACTCATTGAACATCCCAAGGTATCTTGTAAACACCCTCTTTATCAAATCTTTCAACTTACCCAAAACTCATAAATGGTCAAGTAGGGTTCTACCATCAATAACATAAGACAACAATGCAGCCCATTCATACTAAAGACAACATCAAAGTCGATCATATCCAATCTTATCATGTCATAAAAAACAAGCAACATAGGAATCTAAATAAAGCATAAGACACATACCGATAGCAACATTCGTAGGACACTCTTGTCCACCGTTAGCTTGGAGATCTTAAGGCCTATTATTCTTTTGAGCACTCCCACCCAAAAAAATTGGACCGAAGGAAGAGTAGGGTTGGGACTTACGACGACTATCCCCTTCATTTCTAGCAACTTTAGGGAAATGCCTTATCTTGTGGCCCAACTCACCACACCCAAAACAAATATTAGAACCCGCTACGCATTCTCGCTCATGCCTTTTATCACACTTACTACATCCTGGCAATAGAACCCTACTACTATATCCTTGTGGATTTGGATTAGGCAGCCCTTATACGTTGAACTTACGAGTGTTTGAGGGACCTTGCCCCGGGAACTTTTGTCTATACCTAGGGCGACCATGTCCATCGGACTCATCATGAAAGGACTTATCATGATCCATTCTAGACCACTTTTTCTACCTAGATCTCTCTTCCTTGAGCTTTACTTCCTCAGTTTTTTGGGCATGCACCATAAGACGTGAGATATCCATATCACCAATGAGCATTGTCGTACGACATTATTTTGCTACAAAGTCAGACACTCCCAACATAAACGTATTCATCTTAGCCCTTCAATCTACCACTAACATTGGAGCATACTTGAATAGTTGAGTAAATTTCAAGGCATACTCCTTAACACTTATGCTACCTTGCCTAAGGTTAATGAACTCTTGCATTTTAGCCTCCCTCAACTTAATATATCAAGAAATGCCAACTTAGACACCTCCCACTCTATGGGACTCACTCCTACCGATCTACTCTCCTATTATTGATCGTACCATATTTGTGCTACCCCTCTCAATTGGTAAGCGACTAACTCCGTTTTCTCTACCGAAGTCACCTCTATGATATCAAGCACCTTATAAACCTCGTCTATAAACCCTTGAGGATCTTCCTCCACTTTGGAGCCACAAAACTCCGTAGGGTTCATCTTAATTAAATCCCTCGCTCTTAATGCCACAAAATTCACATTAGGATTTACCGGAGCAACAACCTCTCTATTGACTCTAGCCGTCACGGCTTGAGCCAACATTTGGATAGACGACCTACACTCCACATGAGTATTATTCTCAATAACAGGATCAACTAGAGCTTGAGGAGGATCTTAGGGAGAAACCTCATAATCCAGATTTTCTTCCTCATTTCTCCTAGAATTTGACCTTGTGTTAGCCATACCCTGAAAACCAACGGGCATAGATTAGGAGAAGGACCTAATAGAGATAAAATCTATGGCATGTCTTAGAGAATGAAGAAGTGAAGTTCCCCAAACATCTAATAGCCTCATATTCATAAATGTGGCACGCTTTACATTTATGAACAAGACTCTACTAGACGTGGTTTGAGACATCCTAGAACTATTCTAAACCTTGTGCTCAAATTATCAAGTTTGTCACGACCCAGGGGTACACCCTAGATGTAACATGACACATAGAACCCCGAAGGACTCCATCTAAGCAACTTAGCATATCATAACATAAGATAATAGAAAAGTGCGGAAATATTAAAACATTTTCAAAACAATCAAAGTCTGTATAAAGGCAAAGCGAAAGTCTTATTACAGTTGTCTCAAACTATCTAGAACATGAATATCTTTGGGATGCAGTGCATACAAAAGTCTAATACATAAAATAAAGACATAAAAGGAAATGGTGGCTATATCCTCGATTCTATGAGGACTCGCCATGTCTTTAAGTTCTTGCTTCTACTAAGAACCTATCCTCAAAGATGGAACTCAAAATCGTCGGATCCTACATTTGATGAGAATGTAGGAAAGAGTATGTGATAGTACCAAATTTACTGAATATGATATCTTGAATAACATCATAAGAGCATTACATAAGAGTTAGTCAATCATAAGAGATATTCCATAAACATAAGAGATACTTATTAAAACATAAACTATAGGCATAAGAGACAACAACATAATCATAAGCATAATATCCAACATAGGCATACTATAAGACTAAGTCAACCTTTAGTGCTTCATATCGTCAGAGGAACAATTCATAAATAGCTTCAAGTCATACTTGTGCAATGCATGAATAAGGCCCCATAATATCACCCACAATAAGTACCACCTTAGGCCATCATACATACTTACTATCTTTGATCTCATCCTTAGAGACCATGTATCTCGTCCCAAATAGTTGATTTTCTTCTTCAAAAAATAGGTAGCTTCTGCTTGTTAAATCCCTTTAGCGAGGAGAAGTTATATCGTCGGAGATCACTTATTTGCGACTAGTAGCTATCTCATCCTAGATTAACCTTTAGGGACGAAAAGTTTTCTCGTCCTAGATGAACTTTTAGGGACGAGCAGTATTTTTGGTCTCTAATTGATCACCAATGTTTCTTAAGCTTCGTTTAAAAAAATTTAAATATTTTACTAATAAACATAAGATTGCTACAGCAAATTTCCAAACAAAAGGCTGAAATGAATAGAAAAATTGGTTAACATCCAATGATGTTAGTTTCAATGAACAAAAGAGCTTAGCTAATCAACATCTCAAGCTAGACTATGACATCACGTTTTGTATAACTTCCACAGTAAAATAATAATGATCTTTTCCATCTTCATAACTTGCATCTTGACTTTAACTTCACTCTTCAAAATCTGCAAGTACAAATATTTTGAGAAGACCATAAGTTACAATTGGTATATATTAGTAGTAATATGTAAATTGTACACTAAAATTAGTTAAATTACTCATCCCAAAAAAACTCTAAAATTCAGAGAGGGTTATCTAGAAACATAAAAAAGTTGCATGAATATAAGAAAATTAATTAGGAAAGCTTTGATATGCATTAAGCAAGAATTCAAATCTATCTCAAAACACAAACATTCGAGGATAAGAGATAGTACAAATGGAGAAATTCCCCATCAAGAATATGTGCTATGGATACCATAGAGACTCAGCAACCTCTCTTTATATAGAGTGCATATAGATAGTTAAGGTCCAATATTCAAATTCCACCCAAATATGTAGAGGAGAGTATGCGTTGTATCAAGAGAAGTAATTCAGCTCACTGGAAGCTCTAAGATTATAAAAGTACTAAAAAGAGACTTCAAGTATTTTCTATCAGAACTTCAAGTCTAAAATGTCCTATTAGAACTTCAAGTCTAAAATTTCAAATCTTATCCAATTTTGTTCATGATTGAAATTTTTTATGGTTTCCTCATAGTTATAGAGTTTCCTATCAGAACTTCAACTGTCCATTTAGTAGTGTATCAGAAGTCTAAATCGTCTATAATTTTCATGTTTATATGTCTTGATGTAGAAGGTTGGGAGAGAAAAATAGATTGTATTCGATAGTGTATCACAAGACTAAAAGGTCTACAAATTGCATTCACAGTGATTGCATTAAATCGTAGAGAACTATCAATTGCATTAAGAATGACTTTTATATCCTAAAACAACAATGTTGATGAGAACCATTACGCATAACAATGAATTGAGTCAGTTCTTGGTTTAATTATTCCTTCTAGAAAGAACCATGATTGGTCAAACAGTCGTGGACTATCACTGGAATATTACGATCATCAATAATAAAATATAACATTGTAGGGAGTTTTTGAACTAATACGATGAAACATTTTCAACTTAGCTCATTATTCTGTATTTCTATTGCTTCTTGCATATATTATTCATTGAAAGGAAACGAAATTGATACATCACCCCCCAAAACCATCCATTCTATTTGGCACAAAGCTACAAAAATTGAAACTGAAAGACAAAAGTTGAATAGTGTTTCTGATCTATGCAATTAAAATCTCAATAGTTTTGAAAAAACTTACTTGTTGCAACCACTTGGATGTATTTCTTATGTTGATTGGTAAATGTAGAAAATGGAGTCTAAACTTTCGTATAGTGTAGCTTAAGAACCATGGAGTTCTTGTGTATCGCTCCCGTTCCTTGACTAGAAGACATGTTAAGTCTGTAAGTTCTTGTTCTTGTCCCTTCCTTACTGCACCTGGAGAAAGCCAGAAGGTGCTCAGACAACAACTCATCAACAAATCGATAGAAGATAATAAATTGACGAGAAGAAGGAAAAAGAAGTGACTACAAGTTAAAAGATTCAAGTGCATTCATAAATGACTATAGGTTAAAAGAGTCAAACAAGATAATCTAATTATGATTTATGAGAAATTCAAAAAAATTTAGTTGGTTTACAAAAATGCTAAACTATTCACTTATAAATCAAAGGAAAAGAAAATGTTAAATAGAACCTACAACCCAGTTGTATTTCTTAGAGAAGTCCAAGATGAACTTTTCCATTGTTCAAATACATGACAAATATGCTTTGTAGTACGCTCATTCCAAGGCTAATTAATAACTATAGGGTAAAAACAAAGCTGAATATTGTCTTTGATTAAAAGAATATGACATTACTTTGACGAACTACTACAAGGAGAATGGAGAGTCTAAAGTTTTTGAATTTTGAAAGAAGGATATTGGTTTGATGCACATAGTCGAAATAGCCTACAAATCACCACCATAATGATTTGTAATTCCAGAATCTTTTTTTTAAAAGAAATTCTTGTGCATCCTGCACTTTTGGCTTATATATGTTTCTTTAGCCAAAATCTCTTAGGGGTTGTTTGGTAGGGGATGGGATAGACAAAGTTATACCATGGAATTAGTTATCCCACCATATAATGCGATAACTTATCCCATCATAGCACTATAAATGGTGGGATGAATAATTTCGAGACTAACTAATACGCCTAACCAAATGCATGTAATCCCTTATCCCTCATTCCAAACAACCCCTTAGTATTCAAGTTCTTGTTTTGATAAGTCTCCCGAGAATGAATACGAACGTACAATTATAAACGACAGAATAATATATGAAAAACAACAAGATTATTCCATTCACGTTATTTAGAGAGAAGTGTCACAAGACATCATCTGCCTCAAGTGTTAGTTATAGTATTCACAAGATTTAATGCCAGTAAATAGAAAAGTTCACATTTTGACATAAAAATTACTCCTACATGCTACAACAATCATCTTATTTCAAATGAAACATATCGACATTTTCTACACAACTCAAGGCCATAAGTATGAGAATTAATGATTTAACATATAGTGATAGTCAGACAATATATCCTTCAGCCAAATAACACAAAAGATTATTGATCACACTTAATGAGTGTATAATTCTCAAGTTGATATGTAAGGGAATAAGAAATAACATATTAAAGGGAATAAGTGTATTATACAAGAATACTCAGAGGTTTGAGGATCCAACAAAACCTGATTGCTTGAAGACTAAGCAAACAATCCTTCTGTAGCCACAACAATCAAGAAGCAAATATGAGAGCTCTACCTGATCAAATATGACTGATTTGATATATAACTCCATCTTAAAAATAAATTGACATAGTTGTTCATTTTCTTTCTAAAACCTACATAAAATCTGTTATTTAAAGTTGTTTTGGTTAATTTGGTGAGATTCACTTAGACAAGAATGGAGGAATATATGGTGCAGCTATATACTAGAATGTATCTTATTGAAAAATATTGAGTTTCCCAAGTTAATAACCCAAATGGAACAATCATTGTTTCTACTTTATATGTGCAGTACCATGGGAGGTAATTTGTATCAGTTTAATTTCTTTTTACATCTTTCATTAGTTCGAGTTAATATGATTGTCAAAATATGATCGACTCTTTAGATTAAGAAGCCATGTTACAGAACATATTGAAAAACATGAGGGTTGAAATCCTTCACTACAGTTTTACATACACACAATATAGTGATATGATCTTTTATATTAGATAACTATTCAATGGTGTAATAGACATTCTTAATTTATTCTAGTTAGATATAAATTTGTTAGGAATTAGTAGTATGTTACTACACACGTGGATCAATTTTAACAACTTCAACCACTTTTCCCTCCTTCTCTATAAGCCTTAAAAGTTGAACAATAGTTCACTAGTTATTCAAGATGGATTTCTCAAATTTAATACAACTCGCTCTATCTTCTATTAGAACATTATTTTAGCTCATTGAGCTGCACGTGCCTTTGTTCGAGAAAAGTTCAATGTTCTCTTACTATTTAGGAAAACTATGTTCTCCTAGGAATGATCCCTTCATTTATGGGATCTTATCACACTACAAATTTAAATCTATTTTTAAATACACAGGCAGCTTATCTAAGAGAAGAGGAGTAAACTGAACTAGAAGAATAACTCGAACAAGAAGAGTAACTCGAAGAAAACAAACAACTCACCGAATTAGAGAAGAAAACAAAAATCAACTCGCGAAAAAGGAGGCATACCCAAGATATAGTAGATAGAAAACATCAATTCGTTTTGACAAGAATGGAAGAATATATGGTGCTACTATTAGAACTTATCTTGTTGAAAGATCTCGAGTTTCCCAAGTTTCAACTAAAAAAAGAACTATCATTGTTTCTACCTTTCATGTGCAACACATAGGAGCTAATTTTCATCAGTTTGAGTTAATTAAATTTTAAAATATAATTGATTATTCAGACATACACAATACACTAATATGGTCTATTTATATTAGATAACTATTCAATGGTTTGATTGAAATTGCTAATTTATTCTAGTTAGATATAAATCTGGTAGGAATTAGTGGCACATTACTATGCACGTGGATCCGATTTAACAACTTCAACCACTTTTCCCACCTTCTCTGTTAGCTTAAAAAGTTGGACAATAGTTCAGTTGTTATTCAAGATGGATTTCTCAAGTTTAATACAGCTCGCTCTATCTTCTATGAGAACATTATTTTAGGCTGATTGAGTGGCGAGTGCCTCTGTTCAAGAAGAGTTTCTTGTTCTCTTACTATTTAGGAATACTAATTTCTCCTATGATTGATCCCCTTCATTTTTGGGATCATATCACACTAAAAACTTAAATCTATTTTAAAATACACGAGCAGCTTATCTAACAGAAGAAGAGTAACCTGAACAAGACGAGTAACTCGAACAAGAAGAGTAACTCAAAGAAAACAAACAACACACCAAATCATAGAAGAAAATAAAAATTAACTCACTAAAGAGAGGCATACCTAAGATTATAGCAAATAGAAAACATAGATTCAGTTTGACAAGAATTGAAGAATATATGTTGCTACTATTAGAACTTATTTTCTTGAAATATCTCGAGTTTTCTAAGTTTCAAACTCAAATGGAACTATCATTGTTTTTATTTCTTTATGTGCAACACCATAGGAGGTAATTTGCACCAGTTCGAGTTAATTAGATTGTAAAATATAATTGATTCTTTAGACATACACAAATACACTATATGATCCATTTATATTAGATAACTTTATGATAGTGCAACTGCAATTCCTAATTTTCTTAAGCTAGATAGAAATCTATTAGGAACTAGTGGCACTTCACTACACACATGAATCAGTTGAACATCTGCAACTACTTTCTTTCACTGCTAGTTTAAAAATCCGAACAACACTCACTTGTAATTCATAATGGATTTCTCAAATTTAATACAACTCTCTCTATCGTCTCTGAAACACTATTTTAGTTCATTTAGCTGCAAGTTCCACTATTCAAGAATGGTTAGACACACTATATTCTCTTAGGATTGATCCCCTTCATCTTTTGGATCTTATCACACCACAAAATTTAATATACTAAAAGAAACGACCTTCTAGTCTAAAAGAAAAAGTGTAAATCAAACAAGAAGAGTTATACTAGCACAAAACAAACAACAAATAAAATTTAGAGACAGAAAAAATCAAATCGTGAAGGTGGGCATACCTGAGATTCGAGTAAGATCGAAAAAAGAGATTGAGTTGAGATCGCTGCTAGGGAGACATGTGCTTTCTCGATTTTGAGAAAACACAGATGAGACGCTGAGAGCTACAAGCTATACTGAGATTGCTTCAATGCAGATGCTGCTAGGGTTTTCTGATTCGCGACAATGTTTTTAAAAACAAAGCGTTATTTGTCTCTCTTTTTTTTGGCAATTTTAATTACACTTATGTTTTGGCTCTATGTTTTGGTGAAAACATAGCTTTTTTTAATTTGACCCTTCAATTATAATTTGTGACCAGGTATTAATTTCTTTAGAGACTAGATTTAGTACCTTCATTAAAACATACATAATTAAGGACCGAAATAAAATCTCATCCCAATACATATACTTTTAGAGACAATATTATTATCTCATCCCTAAATGTTGGTCATAAATAAAGCTTTTACCTGTAGTGTAAGGCAAGAAACAAATTGAACTGTAGGGATAGAATTTCTCCCCTTCCACTCTAAGATGGGCACATTTGGAAATTGTAATCTAACAACCCGAGTCCTACAATCGATACAGGCATAACATTCATGCAACCAATCCAAGCCCAAAATCACATAAAAGTGTACAAGGTCTAACTCCACTAAATCCACCAAAGTAAGTCTATGGGACAACTTCTATAGACTCTTTTATCCACCACCGAGTCACCAATCAGCGTAGAGACCGAAAAAGGTTCGACTATTATTTCGGGGAGTATTTCAAATTTCATAACCACAAAAGGTGTAACAAAGGACAAAGTAGCACCGGGATCTAACAAGGCATATAAATCATTAGAAAATACTTTTAACATACCGGTCACCACATCCGTGGAGCTCTCTTGGTCCCATCGGGATATAAGAGCATAAAAGTTGTTTTACTTTTGAGCATTGGAGTTTGAACCGCTTGGAAGAGGTTGTTTATCTTCTCTTCCCTTAACCTTGAGCAATGGACAGTCTCTCAACTTGTGGCCAACCTTCCTGTAAGAAAAACACCCATCGGTACCAATAAGAAACTTGCCATCATGCTTTCTACAACATTTTAAACAATTAGGCCTAGCAACATAAGAACTACCACTATTACCTCCTTGAGGTTTAGGGTTGGAAACCCTTTCCTTGTTGACCCTTGCAGCACTAGAGGAGCTTTGGTTGGAGAAAATTTGTCTAAACCTTGGCCGACCTTGTCCATCAGATGAAGCATATGAGAAGTTCCCATCACCGGTTCTAGTTCTTTTCACCTCTCTATTTCTTTTCTTGAGTTTTCACTCAATTTGTTGAGTATACACAATAAGACTTAATATATCCATTTCATGAAGGAGAATGGCCCTACAAAATTCTTCTTGAACCAAATTAGACACACATGTCAAAAACCTACTCATCTCATCCCTCAAATCCGCCACCATAGATAGAGCATACTTGGATAATTGGGTAAATTTCAAGGCATATTCCTTGACACTCATGCTACCTTGCCTAAGGTTAATGAATTCCTACACCCTAGCTTCCCTCAACTCTCGGGGAAAGAATCTATCAAGAAATGCCAATTTGAACGTTCCCCATTTCGCCTTCATTCCAAAAGATACCCCCATAATATCAAGGACATTATAAACTTTATCGATAACCCTTTGGGGATCCTCCTCCACTCTAGAGACACGGAATTCAGGAGGGTTCATTCTAGTAAAATCCCTAATCGTAGAAGAAGCCAAATTCATATTAGGATTGACTGGAGCTACAACTTTTCTATTGGCTTGAGCTGTCACGACTCGAGATAATATTTTGATAGTAGACCTAAACTCTGCATGGGTCACTTTCTCAACCACAGGGTCAACCGGAGTTTTGTTAGCTTGAGGAGCTTGATAATCTTGAAGAGCTTCCTCATTCACATTGCCACCCTAAATTGTTCTAGCATTAGCCCTTCCTGTGTACATATCCTGAAGACACAAAGGAAGGATTAGAAGACGGATTTTATAGAGTTAATCTCTAAGGCACGACTTAAGAGTAATGAAAGAAGTGACATTTCTTAAACATCTTATAGCCTCTCATTCATAAGTGTGGCGCGCTTCACACTCATGAACAAGACTCTACTAGACGTGGCTTATGAGACATCATCCTCGAATTATTCTAAACCTTGTGCTCTCATAACCAATTTTGTGACGACCCAAGGTACCCCCTAGATGTAACAAGGCACATAGAACCCCAAAAGGCACCATGTAAGCCACTTAACATATCATTACATAAAGCATTAGAAGAATAAGAGTAAAAATGCATTTAGGTCCAAAAATATTTATAAAGGAAAGAAGAAGTCTAGACTTTTCTATATTAGCCATCTATTAGAATGCTTTAGTCAAAATAGGGGCACAACCCAAAAAAACATAATCCGAAAGTGAAAATACAAGAATGAAACTACAATGATAGAATCCGTCCTCAAATGATGAGGACTCACCACGAGTAAGGAGAAATGAAAAAATCCAAGCTCTAGCCACAATGGGGACCGCCTTGAGAACCGAACCCTACACTTGGGAAAAATTGCACGAAAATACGGTTAGTAGAAAAATGCACTAAATATGATAGTCATGCACAAAATCATGAAAACATGCTAAAAGGGACATTTTAGTTGAATGCATGCCATTTACTAGTTTAAAGCATCATTTGGAAGATAATGGTAAATCATAAGTCATAAGCATGGTCAACTCATAGATCATCATATCATAATAGGGACATACCATAAATACCCTCAAAGCATACTTATGCAATGCATAAATAAGATCACATAATCCCACCCATACTAAGGAAGCCTAGGTTGACTGTCTAAGCACCATTACCTTGAATTCTAAAGTTGGAACAAGTCATCACTACACTTTCATACCCTTCACACAAGAGGATTCTAACCAAGGTGAATTGCATTACTACTCTTTAGACAAGGCTACTCATTGAACATCCCAAGGTATCTTCTAAACACCATTTTCATCAAGTCTTTGAACTTACCCAAAATTCATAAATGGTCAAGTAGGGTTCTACCATTAGACATGGATGTGATTATAATTCAAGTAACCCAATATCTGCATACATAATCTCATATCATTCTTCTATAAGCAACGAACCCACATCACAAGATCATAGTTGAGTAATATGGGGGTTTCATGGGTTCTTGGGGATTTCAACATAAAAACCATAATAAATCATCAATTAAATCATAATATAAGCTAAATCAAACATTATAATCATTTTTGAAATGAGCCCATGACTTGGAGACAAACCCTAACATTTGAGGGATTTCTATCTTGGAAATTGAGGTTTTTGAGGGACTTCATGGATGAAGGCTATACATGAATGAAGGACTACCATACCTTATCAATAAAATACAAAGGAATTGAGTAGAAAAACTTTCTCCTAGAGCCCTTGCATCGACTCTTGATTCCCTCACACTTAGCCGTAGTTGACCTACTAAGCTACGGGTTGTTACAATATCTCCCCCTTCGAAATATTCATCCTCGAATGACTATTCTAAACTCCTCTTAAGGAAACGACTCTTGACTAGAAGTCCATCATGCATGCAACATATCGAAATGCACACAACAAAGGAGGAAACATCAATTTCAAACTCAACCATACTCAATGCAACTCAAGGAATTATGAACTATATCTAACAACCCAAAATGCATGCAATTCTCAAGACTAGTCATGTTCAAGGAGAAAGTACCATCTCCTATCTAACATATGCTCAACATACACTCATGGAGCCTATATGCAATTTACTCTCAAAAACCATTCTTTCAAAGACGAATTTCTCAACTCCTCACTAAGGCATGCTCATCAATTAATCTCATGTAATCTATAGGCAACTTATATTCAATACACTACAACATGAGGGAAACAATTAACATAAGTCATATCTGTCAAGACCTAAACTTTTTCATGAACATGCGTATAAATAAATCATGGCCACTCACAAACACACAATGATCTTACTCTCTAAGCACACCATCTCTTCCTTGGGAGTAAGCCTAGGTGGACTTTCTAAGCACCATTACCTTCAATTCTAAGGTCGGAACAAGTCATCACTAAGCTTTCATACCCTTCACACAAGAGGATTCTAACCAAGGTGAATTGCATTACTACTCTTTAGACAAGGCTACTCATTGAAGATCCCAAGGTATCTTCTAAACACCCTCTTCATCGAATCTTTCAACTTACCCAAAACTCATAAATGGTCAAGTAGGGTTTTACCATCAATAACATAAGACAACAATGCATCCCGTTCATACTAAAGACAACATCAAAGTCGATCATATTCAATCTTATCAAGTCATAAAAGACGAGCAACATCGGAAACTAAGTAAAGTATAAGAAACATACCGATAGCAACATTCGTAGGACACTCTTGTCCACCGCTAGCTTGGAGAGCCTAAGGCCTATTCTTATTTTGAACACTCCCACCCAAACCAATTGGACCGGAGGAAGAGTAGGGTTGGGACTTACGATGACTATCCCCTTCATTTCTAGCAACTTTAGGGAAATGCCTTATCTTGTGACCCAACTCATCACACCCAAAACAAATATTAGAACCCACTAGGAATTCTCCCTCATTCTTTCTATCACACTTACTACATCCCGGCAATAGAAGCCTACTACTATCTCCTTGTGTCTTAGGGTTAGGCAGCCCTTTTTGATTGAACTTACGAGTGTTTGAGGGACCTTGTCCAAGGAACTGTTGTCTATACCTAGGGTGACTATGTCCATCAGACTCATCATGAAGGGACTTATCATCATCCATTCTAGACCTCTTTTTATACCTAGATCTTTCTTCCTTGAGCTTTACTTCCTCATTTTTTTTGGCATGCACCACAAGACGTGAGATATCCATATCACCAATGAGCATTGTCGTACGACATTATTTTGCTACTAAGTCGGACACTCGCATCATAAACATATTCATCTTAGCCCTTCAATCCACCACTAACATTGGAGCATACTTGAATAGTTGAGTAAATTTCAAGGCATACTCGTTAACACTCATGCTACCTTGCCTAAGGTTAATGAACTCTTGCATTTTAGCCTCCCTCAACTTTAGGGGAAATGATCTATCAAGAAATGCCAACTTAAACACCTCCCACTCTATGGGACTCGCTCCTACCGATCTACTTTCCTTTTATTGATCGTACCATATTTGTGCTACCCCTCTCAATTGGTAAGCGACTAACTCCGCTTTCTCTACCGAAGTCATCCCTATGATATCAAGCACCTTATAAATCTCGTCTATAAACCCTTGAGGATCTTCCTCCACTTTGGAGCCACAAAACTCCATTGGGTTCATCTTAATAAAATCCCTCGCTCTTAAGGCCGCAAAATTCACATTAGAATTTACCGGAGCAACAACCTCTCTATTTACTTTAGCCGTCACGGCTTGAGCCAACATTTGGATAGACGACCTACACTCCGCATAAGTAAAATTCTCAACAACAGGATCAACTAGAGCTTGAGGAGGATCTTAGGGAGGAACCTCATGATCCAGATTTTCTTTCTTATTTCAGCTAGCATTTGACCTTGTGTTAGCATACCCTGAAAACCGATGGGCACAAATTAGGAGAAGGACCTAATAAAGATAAAATCTACGGCATGACTTAGAGAATGAAGAAGTGAAGTTCCCCAAACATCTAATAGCCTCATATTCATAAATGTGGTGCGCTTCACATTTATGAACAACACTCTACTAGACGTGGTTTGAGACATCCTAGAACTATTCTAAACCTTTTGCTCTAATTACCAAGTTTGTCAAGAGCCAGGGGTACACCCTAGATGTAACATGGCACATAGAACCCCAAAGGACTCCATCTAAGCCACTTAGCATATCATAACATAAGATAATAGAAAAGTGCGGAAATATTAAAACATTTTCGATACAATCAAAGTCTTTATAAAAGGAAAGCGAAAGTCTGATTTTACTTCTCTCAAACCATCAAGAACATGAATATCTTTGGGACGCAGTCCATACAAAAGTCTAAAACATAAAAAAAGACAAATCAACAAGTCTTTAACTCCTTGCTTCTACTGAGAACCTATCCTCGAAGTTGGAACTCAAAATCGTCGGACCCTACATTTGATGATAATGTAGGCAAGAGTATGTGTTAGTACAAAATTTACTAAATATGATATCTTGAATAACATCATAAGAGAATTACATAAGAGTTAGTCAATCATAAGAGATATTCCATAAACATAAGAGATACTTATTAAAACATAAACTATAGGCATAAGAAACAACAACATAGTCATAGGCATAATATCCAACATAGGCATACTATAAGAATAAGACAACCTTTAGTCCTTCATATCATCAGAGGAACACTTCATAAATAGCTTCAAGTCATACCTGTGCAATGCATGAATAAGACCCCATAATCTCACCCACAATAAGTACCACCTTAGGCCATCATACATACTTACTATCTTTGATCTCATCCTTAGAGAACATGTATCTCGTCCCAAATAGTTGATATTCTTCTTTAAAAATTAGGTAATTTCTGGTTGTTAAATCCCTTTAGCGACGATAAATTATCTCGTCGGAGATCACTTATTTGCGACTAGTAGCTATCTCATCCTAGATTAACCTTTAGGGACGAAAAGTTTTCTCGTCCCAGATGAGCTTTTAGGGACAAGCAATATTTTTGGTCTCTAATTGATCACCAATGTTTCTTAAACTTCGTATAAAAAAATTAAATATTTTACCAATAAACATAAGATTGCTACAGAAAATCTCCAAACAAAAGACTGATATAAATAGAAAAATTGGTTAACATCCCATGATGTTAGTTTCAATGAATAAAAGAGCTTAGCTAATCAACATCTCAAGCTAGACTATGATATCATGTTTTGTATAACTTCCATTGCAAAATAATAATGATTTTTTCCATCTTCTAAACTTGCATCTTGACTTGTAACTTCACTCATCAAAATCTGCACGTACAAATATTTTGAGAAGACCATAGGTAACTATTGGTATATATTAGGAGTAATATGGAAATTGTTCACTAAAGTTAGTTAAACTGCTCATCCCAAAAAAACTCTAAAATTCAGCGAGGGTTATCTAGAAACATAAACAAGCTGCATGAATATAAGAAAATTAATTAGGAATGCTTTGATATGCATTAAGCAAGAATTCAAATCTATATCAAAAATACAAAAATTCCAAGTCTTTAACTCCTTGCTTCTACTGAGAACCTATCCTCGAAGTTGGAACTCAAAATCGTCGGACCCTACATTTGATGATAATGTAGGCAAGAGTATGTGTTAGTACAAAATTTACTAAATATGATATCTTGAATAACATCATAAGAGCATTACATAAGAGTTAGTCAATCATAAGAGATATTCCATAAACATAAGAGATACTTATTAAAACATAAACTATAGGCATAAGAAACAACAACATAGTCATAGGCATAATATCCAACATAGGCATACTATAAGAATAAGACAACCTTTAGTCCTTCATATCATCAGAGGAACACTTCATAAATAGCTTCAAGTCATACCTGTGCAATGCATGAATAAGACCCCATAATCTCACCCACAATAAGTACCACCTTAGGCCATCATACATACTTACTATCTTTGATCTCATCCTTAGAGAACATGTATCTCGTCCCAAATAGTTGATATTCTTCTTTAAAAATTAGGTAATTTCTGGTTGTTAAATCCCTTTAGCGACGATAAATTATCTCGTCGGAGATCACTTATTTGCGACTAGTAGCTATCTCATCCTAGATTAACCTTTAGGGACGAAAAGTTTTCTCGTCCCAGATGAGCTTTTAGGGACAAGCAATATTTTTGGTCTCTAATTGATCACCAATGTTTCTTAAACTTCGTATAAAAAAATTAAATATTTTACCAATAAACATAAGATTGCTACAGAAAATCTCCAAACAAAAGACTGATATAAATAGAAAAATTGGTTAACATCCCATGATGTTAGTTTCAATGAATAAAAGAGCTTAGCTAATCAACATCTCAAGCTAGACTATGATATCATGTTTTGTATAACTTCCACTGCAAAATAATAATGATCTTTTCCATCTTCTAAACTTGCATCTTGACTTGTAACTTCACTCATCAAAATCTGCACGTACAAATATTTTGAGAAGACCATAGGTAACTATTGGTATATATTAGGAGTAATATGGAAATTGTTCACTAAAGTTAGTTAAACTGCTCATCCCAAAAAAACTCTAAAATTCAGCGAGGGTTATCTAGAAACATAAACAAGCTGCATGAATATAAGAAAATTAATTAGGAATGCTTTGATATGCATTAAGCAAGAATTCAAATCTATATCAAAAATACAAAAATTCGAGGATAAGAGATATTACAAATGGAGAAATACCCCATCAAGAATATGTGCTATGGATACCATAGAGACTCAGCAACATCTCTTTATATAGAGTGCATATAGATAGTTGAGGTCCAAGATTCAAATTCCACCCAAATATGTAGAGGAGAGTATGCGTTGTATCAAGAGAAGGTATTCAGCTCACTGGATGCTCTTAGATTATAAAACTACTGAAAAAAGACTTCGAGTATTTTCTATCCGAATTTCAAGTCTAAAACGTCCTATTAGAACTTCAAGTGTAAAATTTCAAATCTGATCCATATTTGTTCATGATTGAAATTTTTATGGTTTCCTCATAGTTGTAGAGTTTCGTATCAGAACTACAACTATCCATTTAGTAGTGTATCAGAAGTCTAAATCGTCTATAATTTTCATGTTTATATGTCTTGATGTAGAATGTTGGGAGACAAAAACAAATTGCATTCGATAGTGTATCACAAGACTAAAAGGTCTACAAATTGCATTCACAATTATTGCATTAAATCCTAGAGAACGAATGATTGCATTAAGAATGACTTTTATATCCTAAAACAACAATGTTAAAGAGAACCATTACGCATAACAATGAATTGAGTCAGTTCTTGGTTTATTATTCCTTCTGGAAAGAACCATGATTGGTCAAACAGTTGTGGACTATCACTGTAATATTATGATCATCAATAATGAGATATCACATTGTAGGGAGTTTTTAAACTAATATGTTGAAATATTTTCAAGTTTGCTCATTATTCTGTATTTTTATTGCTTCTTGCATATATTGTTCATTGAAAGGAAACAAAATTGATACATGACCCCACAAAACAATCCATTGTATTTGGCACAAAGCTACAAAATTGAATCTTAAAGACAAAAGCTGAATAGTCTTTGCTATCTATGCAATTAAAATCTCAATAGTTTTAAAAAAACTTACTTGTACCAACTTCTTGGATGTATTTCTTAAGTTGATTGGTAAATGGAGAAAATGGAGTCTAAACGTTCATATACTGTAGCTTAAGAACCATGGAGTTCTTGTGTATCGCTCCTGTTCCTTGACTAGAAGACATGATTAAGTCTGTAAGTTCTTGTTCTTGTCCCTTCACTACACCACCTGGAGAAAGCCAGAAGGTGCTCAGAAAACAACTCATCTACAAATCAATAGAAGATAATAAATTGACGAGAAGGAAAAAAGAAGTGACTACAAGTTAAAAGAGTCAAGTTCATTGATAAATGACTAAAGGTTAAAATAGTCAAACAGGATAATCTAATTATGATTTATGAGAAATACAAAAAAAATTAGTTGGTTTACAAAAATGCTAAACGAGTAACTCATATATCAAAGGAAAAGAAAATGATAAATAGAACCTACGGCCCTGCTGTATTTCTTAGAGAACTGCATGATCAACTTTTCCATTGTTCAAGAACATGACAGATATGCTTTGTAGTATGCTCATTCCAAGGCTAATTAACACCTATAGGGTAAAAACAAAGCTGAATATTGTCTTCGATTAAAAGAAAATGAGATTACTTTGACGAACTACTACAAGGAGAATGGAGAGTCTAAAGTTTTTGAACTTTGAAAGAAGGATATTGGTTTGATGCACACGGTCGAAATAGCCTACAAATCACCACCATAATGATTTGTACTTCCAGAATCTTTTTTAAAAATAAATTCTTGAGCATCCAACACTTTTGACTTATATATGTTTCTTTATCCATAATCTCTTAGGGGTTGTTTGGAATGGGATGGGATAGAAAAAGTTATCCCATGGAATTAGTTATCCCACCATATAATGTGATAACTTATTCCATCATAGCACTATAAATGGTGGGGTGAATAATTTCGAAACTAACTAATACCCTTAACCAAATGCATGTAATCCCTTATCCCTCATACCAAACAACCCATTAGTATTCAAGTTCTTGTTTTGATACGTCTCCCAGAATGAATAATAACGTACAATTATAAACGACAGAATAATATATGAAAACAACAAGAGTATTCCATTCACGTTATTGAGAGAGAAGTGTCACAAGACATCATCTGCATCAAGTGTTAGTTATAGTATTCTCAAGATTTAACGCTAGAAATAGAAAAGTTCACATTTTCCCCTAAAAAATTACTCCTACATGCTATAACAATCATCTTATTTGAAATGAAACATATCGACATTTTCTACCCAACTCAAGGGCATAAGTATGAAAACTAAAGATTTAACATATTGTGATAGTCAGACAATATATCCTTCAGCCAAATGACACAAAAGATTATTGATCATACTTAATGAATGTATAATTCTCAAGTTGATATGTAAGGGAATAAGAATTAACATGTTAAAGGGAATAAGTGTATAATACAAGAATACTCAGAAGGTTTGAGGATCCAACAAAACCTGATTGCCTGAAGACTCAACAAACAATCCTTCTGCAGCCACAACAATTAAGAAGCAAATATGAGAGCTCTGCCTGATCAAATATGACTGATTTAATATATTAGTCCATCTTGAAAATAAGTTGACATAGTTCATTTTTCTTCTGAAAGATACTTAAAATCTGTTATTTAAAGTTGTTTTGGTTAATTTGTTGAGATTCACTTAGACAAGAACGGAGGAATATATGGTGCAACTATATATTAGAATGAATCTTATTGAAAAATCTTGAGTTTCCCAAGTTAATAACCCAAATGGAACAATCATTGTTTCTACTTTATATGTGCAGTACCATGGGAGGTAATTTGTATCAGTTTAATTTCTTTTTACATCTTTCATTAGTTCTAGTTAATATGATTGTCAAAATATGATCGACTCTTTAGATTAAGAAGCCATGTTACAGAACATATTGAAAAACATGAGGGTTGAAAATCTTCACTACAATTTTAGATACTCACAATACAGTGATATGGTCTTTTATATTAGATAACTATTCAATGGTGTGATTGAAATTCCTAATTTATTTTAGTTAAATATAAATATGTTAGGAATTAGTTGCACGTTACTACGCACATGGATCAGTTTTAACAACTTCAACAACTTTTCCCTCCTTCTCTATAAGCCTTAAAAGTTGAACAATAGTTCACTAGTTATTCAAGATGGATTTCTCAAGTTTAATACAACTAGCTCTATCTTCTATTAGAACATTATTTTAGCTCATAGAGCTGCACGTGCCTTTGTTCGAGAAAAGTTCAATGTTCTCTTACTATTTAAGAAAACTATGTTCTCCTACGATTGATCCCTTCATTTTTGGGATCTTATCACACTACAAATTTAAATCTATTTTTAAATACAGAAGCAGCTTATCTAAGAGAAGAAGATTAAGCTGAACTAGAAGAATAACTCGAACAAGAAGAGTAACTCGAACAAAACAAACAACTCACCGAATTAGAGAAGAAAACAAAAAACAACTCGCGAAAAAGGAGGCATACCTATGATATAGTAGACAGAAAATATTGATCCGTTTTGACAAGAATGGAAGAATATATGTTGCTACTATTAGAACTTATCTTCTTGAAAGATCTCGAGTTTCCCAAGTTTCTAACAAAAAAAGAACTATTATTGTTTCTACCTTTCATGTGCAACACCATAGGAGGTAATTTTCTTCAGTTTGAGTTAATTAGATTGTAAAATATAATTGATTCTTTAGACATACACAATACACTGATATGGTCTATTTATATTAGATAACTATTCAATGGTTTGATTGATATTGCTAATTTATTCTAGTTAGATATAAATCTGGTAGGAATTAGTGGCACGTTACTATGCACGTGGATCAGATTTAACAAATTCAACCACTTTTCCTACCTTCTCTGTTAGCTTAAAAGGTTGGAAAATAGTTCACTTGTTATTCAAGATGGATTTCTCAAGTTTAATACAACTCGTTCTATCTTCTATGAGAACATTATTGTAGGCTCATTGAGTTGCGAGTGCCTCTGTTCAAGAAGAGTTTGATGTTCACTTACTATTTAGGAATACTAATTTCTCCTATAATTGATCCCCTTCATTTTTGGGATCATATCACACTAAAAACTTCGGATCGTATCACACTAAAAACTTAAATCTATTTTAAAATACACAAGCAGCTTATCTAAGAGAAGAAGAGTAACCTGAACAAGACGAGTAACTCGAACAAGAAGAGTAACTCAAAGAAAACAAACAATACACCAAATCAGAGAAGAAAATAAAAATCAACTCGCTAAAGAAGAGGCATACCTAAGATTATAGCAGATAGAAAACATAGATTTAGTTTGACAAGAATTGAAGAATATATGTAGCTACTATTAGAACTTATCTTCTTGACATATTTCGAGTTTTCCATGTTTCAAACTCAAAGGGAACCATCATTCTTTCTATTTTTTATGTGCAACACCATAGGAGGTAATTTGCATTAGTTCGAGTTAATTAGATTGTAAAATATAATTGATTCTTTAGACATAGACAAATACACTATATGATCCATTTATATTAGATAACTTTATGATAGTGCAAATGCAATTCCTAATTTTCTTAAGTTAGATAGAAATCTATTAGGAACTAGTGTCACTTGACTACACACACGATTCAGTTGAACATCTACAACTACTTTCTTTCACTTCTAGTCTAAAAGTCTGAACAAAACTTCACTTGTAATTCAATAATGGATTTCTCAAATTTAATACAACTCTCTCTATCGCCTCTGAAACACTATTTTAGTTCATTTAGCTGCGAGTTCCACTGTTCAAGAATGGTTAGAAACACTCTATTCTCTTAGGATTGATCTCCTTCATATTTTGGATCTTATCACACCACAAAATTTAATATACTAAAAAAATGACCTTCTAGTCAATAAGAAAAAGTGTAAATAAAAAAAGAAGCGTTATACTAGCACAAAACAAACAATAAATCAAATTTAGAGACAAAAAAAATCAAATCGTGAAGGTGGCCATACCTGAGATTCGAGTAAGATAGAAAAAAGAGATTGAGTTGAGATCGCTGCTAGGCAGACCTGTGCTTTCTCGAGTTTGAGAATACACAGATGAGACGCTGAGAGCTACAAGCTATGCTAAGATCGCTTCAAGGCAGATGCTGCTAGGGTTTTCTGATTCGCGACAATGTTTTTAAAAACAAAGCGTTATTTGTCTTCTTTTTTTTTGCAAATTTAATTACACTTATGTTTTGGCTCTATGTTTTGGTGAAAACAGAACTTTTTTTAAATTTGACCCTTAAATTATAATTTGGGACCACTTATTAATTTCTTAAGAGAATAGATTTAGTCCCTTCATAAAAACATACATAATTAAGAACCGAAATAAAATCTCGTCGCAATACATATAGTTTTAGAGACAGGATTATTAAATCATCCCTCAACGTTGGTCATAAATAAAGCTTTTTCTTGTAGTATAAGGCAAGAAACAAATTGAACTGTAGGGATAGAATTTCCCCCTTTCCACTCTAAGATCTGGCTCATTTGGAAATTGGAATCTAACAACCCGAGTCCTACAATCGATAGAGGCATAACATTGATGCAACCAATCCAAGCCCAAAATCACATAAAAGTGTACAAGGTGTAACTCCACTAAATCTACCAAAGTAACTCTATGGGACAACTTCTATAGACTCTTTTATCAACCACCGAGTCACCAATCGAGGTAGAGACCAAAAAAGGTTTAACTATCACTTAGGGGAGTATTTCAAATTTCATAACCACAAAAGGTGTAACAAAGGACAAAGTAGCACCAGGATCTAACAAGGCATATAAATCGATAGAAAATACTTTTAACATACTAGTCACCACATCCGGGGAGCTCTCCTGGTTTCCTCAAGAAATAAGAGAATAAAAGTTATTTTACTTTTGAGCATTGGACTTTGATCCCCTTGGAGGAGCTTGTTTATCTTCCCTTCCCTTAACCTTGAGCATTGGACAATCTCTCAGCTTGTGGCCAACATTCCTGTAAGAAAAACACGCATCGGTACCAACAAGAAACTTGCCATCATGCTTTCTACCACATTTTGCACAATTAGACCTAGCAACATAAGAACCACCACTATTACCTCCTTGAGGTTTAGGGTTAGAAACCCTTTCCTTGTTGACCCTTGGAGAACTAGAGGAGCCTTGGTTGGAGAACATTTGTCCAAGCCTTGGCCGACCTTATCCATCAGACCTAGCATATGAGAAGTTCCCATCACCGGTTCTACTTCTTTTCACCTCTCTATTTCTTTTCTTGAGTTTTGACTCCTCAATTTGTTGAGCATACACCATAAGACTTAAGATATCCATGTCATCAAGGAACATTGCCCTACAAAATTCTTCTTGAACCAAATCAGACACACCCGTCAAAAACCTACTCATCTCATCCCTCGAATCTGCCACCATAGATAGAGCCTACTTGGATAGTTGGGTGAATTTCAAGGCATATTCCTTGACACTCATGCTACCTTGCCTAAGGTAATGAATTCCTACACTTTAGCTTTCCTCAACTCTCGAGGAAAGAATCTATAATGAAATGCCAATCTGAACGTTTCCCATTCCGCCTTCATTCCCATAGATACCCCCATAATATCAAGGACCTTATAAACTTTATCAATAAACCTTTGGGGATCCTCGTCCACTTTAGAGACACAAAATTCGGGAGGGTTCATTCTAGCAAAATCCCTAACCGTAAAAGATGCCGAATTCATATTAGGATTGACTGGAGCTACAACTTCTATATTGGCTGGAGCTGTCACGACTTGAGCCAATATTTGGATAGTAGACCTAAACTCTCTATGGGTCACATTCACAACCACGAGGTCAACTGGAGCTTGAGAAGCTTGAAGAGATTTCTGATTTACATTGCCACCCTAAATTCTTGTAGCGTTAGCCCTTCCTGTATACATATCCTG
Organism: Solanum tuberosum; assembly: GCF_000226075.1. Lineage (NCBI taxonomy): Eukaryota > Viridiplantae > Streptophyta > Magnoliopsida > Solanales > Solanaceae > Solanum > Solanum tuberosum. Next base: position 354,464 of record NW_006239322.1, on the reverse strand, counting down.
AAGACACAAAAGAAGGATTAGAAGAGGGACTTTATAGAGTTAAAGAGTAAGGAATGACTTAAGAGTAAAGAAAGAAGGGACATTTCTTAAACATCATATAGCCTCTCATTCATAAATGTGGCGTGCTTCACAGTCATGAATAAGACTCTACTAGATGTCGCTTATGAGACATCATCCTCGAATTATTCTAAACCTTGTGCTCTCATAACAAATTTTGTCACGACCCAGGGTACCTATTAAATGTAACAAGGCACATAGAACCCCGAAAGGCACCATGTAAGACATTTAGCATATCATTACATAAATCATTAGAACAATAAGAGTAAAAATGCATTTAGGACCAAAAATCTTTAAAAAGGAAAGAAGAAGTCTAGACTTTTCTAAATTAGCCATCTATTACAATGCTTTAGTCAAAATAGGGTCACAACCCAAAAAAACATAATCTGAAAGTGAAAATACAAGAATGAAACTACAATGATAGAATCCGTCCTCAAATGATGAGGACTCACCACGAGTAAGGAGAAATGAAAAAATCCAAGCTCTAGCCACAATAGGGACCGCCTTGAGAACCGGACACTATACTTGGGAAAAAATGCACGAAAATATTGGGTTAGTACAAAAATGCATTAAGTGTGATAGCCATGCACAAAATCATGAAAACATGCTAAAAGGGACATTTTAGTTGAATGCATGCCATTTACTATTTTAAATCATCTTTTCGAAGATAATGGTAAAGCATAAGTCATAAGCATAGTCAACTCATAGATCATCATATCATAATAGGGACATACCATAAATACCCTCAAAGCATACTTACTCAATGCATAAATAAGATCCCATAATCCCACCCATACTAAGTAAAACTTCTTGAGTAACATACTTTATATTTCATATTCTGGTTCATTGTATCATAAAGAGAGATTAGCCTTAACCGACATAGACCATATGAGCTTACCATGGAATCCGGTTTACATCCCACTCCAAAAAGGGGTTGTCCTACTTGCCTAACGTAGAACCATACTCTTACCTTAGGTGCATGAACTAGCTAAAGACCTATGTGGGCACATAGTTATGGGATAAGGAGATTGCTACTGGAAACTCGGACTCTACTAAGGTATAAGATTTCCATCTCATGAGATACATACTTTGGGAACCCGTACTCAACAAAGGTAGAAGGAACCCATTTTGACTGACTGACTCAACTATCGTACAAGCTTCCATCTCATTTTCATATTCACTCGGTTCTAAGAATTAATTCCCATAGATTACATATTAAGTCTTGAATTAAGTTCATATTCATGGAAGAATATCTTGACACTCTCCAACATAATTCATACTATAGCTCAAAGATTCAATAGGTGAGAATAGCCTTTCAACCTTAGAATCATCATATTTTGAGAAAACCTTTCACATCATATCATATGCATACATAAGTGTGTACATTAGGATAACCTTTCAACAATACAACAACTAGATCATAATCTTATTCACTTTATTCTCGAAGTGTTCTTAAAGCATATACACAGATCTCACAATCATGCATAATTCTGATACTTTGCCCTTCAAGGACCATAGATCATATTCAATCAACATATCTAGAATTTCTACATTAGACATGGATGTGATCATAATTCTAGTAACCCAATCTCGACATACATAATCTCATACAATTCTTCTATAAGCAACGAATCCACAGCACAAGATCATAGTTGAGTAATATGGGCGTTTCATGGGTTTTTGGGGATTTCAGCATAAAAACCATAATAAATCATCAATTCAATCACAATATAAACTAAATCAAACATTAGAATCATTTTTGAAAGGAACCCATGACTTCGAGACAAACCCTAACTTTTGGGGGATTTCTATATTTGAAATTGAGGTTTTGAAGGGACTTCATGGATGAAGGCTATCCATGAATGAAGGAATACCATACCTTAGCAATGGAATCCAATGCAATTGAGTATAAAAACTTGCTCCTAGTGCCCTAGCCCCAACATGCTTCTTCTTCATCCTTGAAGTTCTAGAGAGAGAATTTCCTTTGGAGAGGATGAAGTTTTGGGTTTTATTTTAGATTCTAGGGAGTGACTTAATTTGGGGAATTTTGAGCATAAAAAGCTTATATACTTTAATAGGGATGGAGTAAAACGATGTAGTACGGAATTAGAGAAATGACCAAAGACCACTACGACACCCAAATTAAAAACTGCAGATAAGCACGCTGAAGAACGCCAAGGGAACTCGACGACTCTCCAAATGGACCCTTGGCCTGCCTAAATCTACAGCATCTCATTCCAAGGAGCAGGACAACTTGGCGATGGGGGTGCCCCTTTGGCGATGTGTCATCCCAACCGGCGAGCTCCAACTTGGCTCACCTAATTTCCCAGCAGCTATGACAAGGGGGACTGCCCACTAGGCTATGGTTGATCCACTTGGCCAATCGCCAAGTCACTTTGGTGATGGCATTCCCCATCACCAAGTGGATCAAGCGAATTTTTTGTTCCTTCACCCTTCCCAAGGTATTTTAGGCCCTTGCCCACTTCCATGGCAAGTTACCCCCCTCACACTTAGCCCTAGTCTAGTTTACTAGAATCCGGGGTGTTACAACTTGGGACTAGCCCTTTGGGCTTGGCTCTTGCCCCTTGCATCGTCTCTTGATTCCCTCACACTTAGCCCTAGTTGGCCTACAAAGCTATGGGGTGTTACAATATCTCCCCCTTGGAAATATTCATCCTCGAATGACAATTCTAAACTACTCTTAAGGAAACGACTCTTGACTAGAAGCCCATCGTGCATGCAACACATCGAAATGCACACAACTAAAGAAAAAACATCAATTTCAAACTCAAATAGACTCAATGCAACTCAAGGAAGTATGAACTATATCTAACAACCCAAAATGCAGAGAATTCTCATTACTAGTCATGTTCATGGAGGAACTACCATCTCCTAGATAAAATATGCTCAACATACACTCATGGAGCCTATATGCAATTTACTCTGAAAAAGCATTCTTTCAAAAAGGAATTTCTCAACTCCTCACTAAGGCATTCTCATCAATTAATCTAATGTAATCTGTAGGCAACTTATATTCAATACACTACAACATGAGGAAAACAATGCACATAAGTCATATCTATCAAGACCTAAACTTTTTCATAAATATGCATATAAAGAAATCATGGCCACTCACAAACACACAATGACCTTGCTCTCTAAGCACACCATCTCCTCTTTAGGAGTAAGCATAGGTTGACTTTTTAAGAACCATTGCCTTGAATTATAAAGTCGGACCAAGTCATCACTAAACTTCAATACCCTTCACACAAGAGGATTCTAACCAAGGTGGATTGCATTACTACTCTTTAGACAAGGCAACTCATTGAACATCCAAAGGTATCTTCTAAACACCCTTTGCATCAAATCTTTCAACTTACCCAAAACTCATAAATGGTCAAGTAGGGTTCTACCATCAATAACATAAGACAACAATGCAGCCCATTCATATTGAAGACAACATCAATGTCGATCATATCCAATCTTATCAAGTCATAAAAGACAAGCAACATCGGAATCTAAATAAAGCATAAGACACATACTGATAGCAACATTCGTAGGACACTCTTGTCCGCTACTAGCTTGGAGAGCTTAAGGCCTATTCTTCTTTTGAGCACTCCTACCCAAACCAATTAGACCGGAGGAAGAGTAGGGTTGGAACTTACGACGACTATCCCCTTCATTTCTAGCAACTTTAGGGAAATGCCATAACTTGTGGCCCAACTCACCACACCCAAAACAATTATTAGAACCCGCTAGGCATTCTCCCTAATGCCTTCTATCAAACTTACTATATCCCGGCAATAGAACCCTACTACTATATCCTTGGGGTTTAGGGTTATGCAGCCCTTTTTGGTTGAACTTACGAGTGTTTGAGAAACCTTCCCCAGGGAGCTTTTTTCTATACCTAGGTCGACTATGTACACCGAACTCATCATGAAGGGACTTATCATCATCCATTCTAGACCTCTTTTTCTACCTAGATCTCTCTTCCTTTAGCTTTACTTCCTTAATTTTTTGGGCTTGCACCATAGGACGTGAGATATCCATATCACCAATGAGCATTGTCGTACGACATTATTTTGCTACTAAGTCGGACACTCCCATCATAAACGTATTCATCTTAGCCCTTCAATCCACCACTAACATTGGAGCATACTTGAATAGTTGAGTAAATTTCAAGGCATACTCCTTAACAATCATGCTACTTTGCCTAAGGTTAATGAACTCTTAAGGATCATCCTCCACTTTGGAGCCACAAAACTCCGTAGGGTTCATCTTAATAAAATCCCTCGTTCTTAAGGCCACAAAATTCACATTAGGATTTACCAGAGCAACAACCTCTCTATTGACTTTAGCCGTCACGGCTTGAACCAACGTTTGGATAGACGACTTACACTCCGCATGAGTAAAATTCTCACCAACAGGATCAACCAGAACTTGAGGAGGATCTTAGGGAGGAACCTCATGATCCATATTTTCTTCCTCATTTCTACTAGCATTTGACTTTGTGTTAGCCATACCGTGAAAACCAATGGGCACGGATTAGGAGAAGGACCTAATAGAGATAAAATCTATGGCATGACTTAGAGAATGAAGAAGTGAAGTTCCCCAAATATCTATTAGCCTCATATTCATAAATGTGGCGCGCTTCACATTTATGAACAAGACTCTACTAGACGTGGTTTGAGACATCCTAGAACTATTCTAAACCTTGTGCTCTAATTACCATGTTTGTCACGACCCAGGGGTACACCCTAGATGTAACATGGCACATAGAACTCCAAAGGACTCCATCTAAGCCACTTAGCATATCATAACAAAATGTGTGGAAATATTAAAACATTTTCCATACAATCAAAGACTTTATAAAATTGAAGCGAAAGTCTTATTACACCTGTCTCAAACCATCTAGAACATGAATATCTTTGGGACGCAGCCCATACAAAAGTCTAAAATATAAAAGAAAGACGTAAAAGGAAATGGTGGCTATATCCTCGATTCTATGAGGTTTCACCAAGTCTTTAACTCCTTGCTTCTACTAAGAACCAATCTTCGAAGATGGAACTCAAAATCACTGGACCCTACATTTGTTGAGAATGTAGGCAAGAGTATATGTTCGTACAAAATTTACTAAATATGATATCTTGAATAACATCATAAGAGCATTACATAAGTGTTAGTCAATTGTAAGAGATATACCATAAACATAAGAGACACTTATTAAAACATAAACTATAGGCATAAGTGACAACAACATAGTCATAATCATAATATCCAACATAGGTATACTATAAGAATAAGTCAACCTTTTGTCCTTCATATCATTAGAGGAACACTTCATAAATAGCTTCAAGTCATACTTCTGCAATGCATGAATAAGACCCCATAATCTCACCCACAATAAGTACCACCTTAGGCCATCATACATACTTACGATATTTGATCTCATCCTTAGAGACCATGTATCTCATCCCAAATAGTTGATATTCTTCTTTAAAAAATAGGTAGTTTCTGGTTGTTAAATCCCTTTAGCGACGAGAAATTATCTCGTCGGAGATCACTTATTTGTGACTAGTACCTATCTCATTCTAGATTAACCTTTAGGGATGAAAAATTTTCTCGTCCCAGATGAACTTTTAGGGACGAGCAATATTTTTGGTCTCTAATTGATCACCAATGTTTCTTAAACTTCGTGTAAAAAAATTAAATATTTTACCAATAAACATAAGATTGCTACAGAAAATTTCCAAACAAAAGGCTGATATAAATAGAAAAATTGGTTAACATCCCATGATGTTAGTTTCAATGAATAAAAGAGCTTAGCTAATCAACATCTCAAGCTAGACTATGATATCATGTTTTGTATAACTTCCACTGCAAAATAATAATGATCTTTTCCATCTTCTAAACTTGCATCTTGACTTGTAACTTCACTCGTCAAAATCTGCAAGTACAAATATTTTGAGAAGACCATAGGTAACTATTGGTATATATTAGGAGTAATATGGAAATTGTTCACTAAAGTTAGTTAAACTGCTCATCCCAAAAAAACTCTAAAATTCAGCGAGGGTTATCTAGAAACATAAACAAGCTGCATGAATATGAGAAAATTAATTAGGAATGCTTTGATATGCATTAAGCAAGAATTCAAATCTATATCAAAAATACAAAAATTCGAGGATAAGAGATATTACAAATGGAGAAATACCCCATCAAGAATATGTGCTTTGGATACCACAGAGACTCAGCAACATCTCTTTATATAGAGTGCATATAGATAGTTGAGGTCCAAGATTAAAATTCCACCCAAATATGTAGAGGAGAGTATGCGTTGTATTAAGAGAAGGTAATCAGCTCACTGGATGCTCTTAGATTATAAAACTACTGAAAAAAGACTTCGAGTATTTTCAATCAGAATTTCAAGTCTAAAACGTCCTATGAGAACTTCAAGTGTAAAATTTCAAATTTGATCCATATTTGTTCATGATTGAAATTTTTTATGGTTTCCTCATAGTTGTAGAGTTTCCTGTCAGAACTTCAACTATCCATTTAGTAGTGTATCAGAAGTCTAAATCGTCTATAATTTTCATGTTTATATGTCTTGATGTAGAAGGTTGGGAGACAAAAACAGATTGCATTCAATAGTGTATCACAAGACTAAAAGGTCTAGAAATTGCATCCACATTGATTGCATTAAATCCTAGAGAACTATTGATTGCATTAAGAATGACTTTTATATCCTAAAACATCAATGTTAAAGAGATCCATTACGCAAAACAATGAATTGAGTTAGTTCTTGATTTAATTAATCCTTCTAGAAAGAACCATGATTGGTCAAACACTCTTGGACAATCACTGCAATATTATGATGATCAATAATGAGATATCACATTGTAGGGAGTTTTTAAACTAATATGATGAAACATTTCCAACATACCTCATTATTCTGTATTTCTATGGCTTCTTGCATATATTTGATCTAGGAGTTATGGTTGTTTGAAGTTGACCCAAAACTCATACTTAACTTGTAGGGAGTTTTTAAACTAATATGATGAAACATTTCCAACATACCTCATTATTCTGTATTTCTATGGCTTCTTGCATATATTGTTCATTGAAAGGAAACAAAATTGATACATGATCCCCCAAAACCATACTTTCTATTTGGCACAAAGCTACAAAATTGAATCTGAAAGACTAAAGCTGAACAGTCTTTGCTATCTATGCAATTAATATCTCAATAGTTTTGGAAAAACTTACTTGTTCCAACTTGGATGTATTTCTTAAGTTAATTGGTAAATGGAGAAAATGGAGTCTAAACTTTCATATAGTGTAGCTTAAGAACCATGGAGTTCTTGTGTATCGCTCCCGTTCCTTGACTAGAAGACATGATTAAGTCAGTAAGTTCTTGTTCTTGTCCCTTCCTTACAGCCCCTGGAGAAAGCCAGAAGATGCTCAGACAACAGCTCATCAACAAATCGATAGAAGATAATAAATTGACGAGAAGAAGGAAAAAGAAGTGACTACAGGTTAAAAGAGTCAAGTGCATTGATAAATGACTACAGGTTAAAAGAGTCAAACAGGATAATCTAATTATGATTTATGAGAAATTCAATAAAATTTAGTTGGTTTACAAAAATGTTAAACTAGTCACTTATAAATCAAAGGAAAAAAAATGTTAAACAAAACCTACAACCCTGCTGTATTTCTTAGAGAACTGCAGGATGAACTTTTCCATTGTTCAAGCACATGATGGATATGCTTTGCAGTATGCTCATTCCAAGGCTAATTAACAACTATAGGGTAAAAACAAAGCTGAATGTTGTCTTTGATAAAAAGAAAATGAGATTACTTTGACGAACTACTACAAGGAGAATGGAGAGTCTAATGTTTTTGCACTTTGAAAGAAGGATATCGGTATGATGCACACGGTCGAAATAGCCTACAAATCACCACTATAATGATTTTTACTTCCAGAATCTTTTTTTTAAAATAAATTCTTGAGCATCCAGCACTTTTGGCTTTTATATGTTTGTTTATCCAAAATCTCTTAGGGGCTATTTGGTAGGGTATGGGATAGAAAAAGTTATCCCATGGAATTAGTTATCCCACCATATAATGTGATAACTTATCCCATCATAGCACTATAAATGGTGGGATGAATAATTTCAAGACTAGCTAATACCCCTAACCAAATGCATGTAATCCCTTATCCCTCATACCAAACAATCCCTCAGTATTCAAGTTCTTGGTTTGATAAGTATCGAATGAATACGAACGTACAATTATAAACGACAGAATAATATATGAAAAACAACAAGATTATTCCATTCACGTTATTCAGAGAGAAGTGCCACAAGTACATCATCTGCCTTAAGTGTTAGTCATTGTATTCTCAAGATTTAGCGCTAGTAAATAGAAAAGTTCACATTTTGACATAAAAATTACTCCTACATGCTACAACAATCATCTTCTTTCAAATGAAACATATCGACATTTTCTACACAAATCAAGGGAATAAGTGTGAAAACTAAAGATTTAACATATATTGATAGTCGTATATCCTTCAGCCAAATGACACAAAAGATTATTGATCACACTTAATGAGTGTATAATTCTCAAGTTGATATGTAAGGGAATAAGAAATAACATATTAAAGGGAATAAGTGTATTATACAAGAATACTCAGAAGGTTTGAGGATCCAACAAAACCTGATTTCCTGAACACTCAGCAAACAATCCTTCTGCAGCCACAACAATCAAGAAGCAAATATGAGAGCTCTGCCTGATCAAATATGACTGATTTAATATATAACTCCATGTTCAAAATAAGTTGACATAGTTATTCATTTTCCTTTTAAAACCTACTTAAAATCTGTTATTTAAAGTCGTTTTGGTTAATTTGTTGAGATTCACTTAGACAAGAATGGAGGAATATATGGTGCAAGTATATATTAGAATGTATCTTATTGAAAAATCTTGAGTTTCCCAAGTTAATAACTTAAATGGAACAATCATTGTTTCTACTTTATATGTGCAGTACCATGGGAGGTAATTTGTATCAGTTTAATTGCTTTTTATATCTTTCATTTGTTCGAGTTAATTTGATTGCAAAAATATGACCGACTCTTTAGATTAAGATGCCATGTTACAGAACATACTGAAAAACAAGAGGGTTGAAACCCTTCACTACAATTTTACATACACACAACATAGTGATATGATCTTTTATATTAGATAACTATTCAATGGTGTGATTCAAATTCCTAATTTATTCTAGTTAGATATAAATATGTTAGGAATTAATGGCACGTTACTACACACGTGGATCAGTTTTAACAACTTCAACCACTTTTCCCTCCTTTTCTGTTAGCCTTAAAAGTTGAACAATAGTTCACTAGTTATTCAAGATGGATTTCTCAAGTTTAATACAACTCGCTCTATCTTGTATTAGAACATTATTTTAGCTCATTGAGCTGCCAGTGCCTTTGTTTGAGAAAAGTTCAATGTTCTCTTACTCTTTAGGAACAGTATGTTCTCCTACGATCGATCCCTTAATTTTTGGGATCTTATCACACTACAAATTTAAATCTATTTTTAAATACACAAGCAGCTTATCTAAGAGAAGAGGAGTAAACTGAACTAGAAGAATAACTCGAAGGAAACAAACTACTCACCGAATTAGAATAAAAAACAAAAATCAACTCGCGAAAAAGGAGGCATACCTATGATTATAGTAGATAGAAAATATCGATCGGTTTTGACAAGAATGGAAGAATATATGGTGCTACTATTAGAACTTATCATCTTGAAAGATCTCGAGTTTCCCAAGTTTCAAACAAAAAAAGAACTATCATTGTTTCTACCTTTCATGTGCAACACCATAGGAGGTAATTTTCATCAGTTTGAGTTAATTAGATTGTAAAATATAATTGATTCTTTAGACATACACAATACACTGATATGGTCTAGTTATATTAGATAACTATTCAATGGTTTGATTGAAATTGCTAATTTATTCTAGTTAGATATAAATTTGGTATGAATTAGTGGTTACTACGCACGTGGATCAGATTTAATAATTTCAACCACTTTTCCCGCCTTCTTTGTTAGCTTAAAAACATGTTCACTTGTTATTCAAGATGGATTTCTCAAGTTTAATACAGCTGGCTCTATCTTCTATGAGAACATTATTTTAGGCTCATTGAGTTGCGAGTGTCTCTGTTCAAGAAGAGTTTCTTGTTCTCATACTATTTAGGAATTCTAATTTCTCCTATGATTGATCCCCTATATTTTTGGGATCATATCACACTAAAAACTTAAATCTATTTTAAAATACACGAGCAGCTTATCTAAGAAAAGAAGAGTAACCTATACAAGACGAGTAACTCGAACAAGAAGAGTAACTCAAAGAAAACAAACAACACACCAAATCAGAGAAGAAAATAAAAATCAACTCGCTAAAGAAGAGGCATACCTAAGATTATAGCATATAAAAAACATAGATTCAGTTTGACAAGAATTGAAGAATATATGTTGCTACTATTAGATCTTATCTTCTTGAAAGATCTCGAGTTTTCCAAGTTCCAAACTCAAATGTAACTATCATTGCTTCTATTTTTTATGTGCAACACCATAGAAGGTAATTTGCATCAGTTCGAGTTAATTAGATTGTAAAATATAATTGATTCTTTAGACATACACAAATACACTATGTGATCCATTTATATTAGAGAACTTTATGATAGTGCAATTGCAATTCCTAATTTTCTTAAGTTAGAGAGAAATCTATTAAGAACTAGTGGCACTTGACTACACACATGAATCAGTTGAACATCTGCAACTACTTTCTTTCACTGCTAGTCTAAAAATCTGAACAATACTTCACTTGTATTTCATAATGGATTTCTGAAATTTAATACAACTTTCTCTAACGTCTTTGAAACATTATTTTAATTCATTTAGCTGCGAGTTCCACTGTTCAAGAATGGTTAGAAACACTCTATTCTCTTAGGATTGATCCCCTTCATATTTTGGATCTTATCACACCACAAAATTTAATATACTAAAAAAAAACCACCTTCTAGTCTAAAACAAAAAAGTGTAAATCAAACAAGAAGAGTTATACTAGCACAAAACAAACACCAAATCAATTTAGAGACAGAAAAAATCAAATCGCGAAGGTGGGCATACTTGAGATTCGAGTAAGATAGAAAAAAGAGATTGAGTTGAGATCGCTACTAGGCAGACTTGTGCTTTCTCGATTTTGAGAAAACACAGATGAGACGCTGAGAGCTACAAGATATGTTGAGATCCCTTCAAGGCAGATGCTACTAGGGTTTTCTGATTCGCGACAATGTTTTTAGAAACAAAGCGTTATTTGTCTCTTTTGTTTTTTGCAATTTTAAACAAAGCGTTTTGGCACTATTTTTTGGGGAAAACAAAACTCTCTTTTAATCTAACCCTTAAATTATAATTTGAGACGAGTTATTAATTTCTTTATAGACTAGATTTAGTACCTTCATAAAAACATACATAATTAAGGACCGAAATAAAATCTCATCCCAATACATATTCTTTTAGAGACAGGATTATTAACTCATCCCTAAATGTTGGCCATCAATAAAACTTTTTCTTGTAGTGTAAGGCAAGAAACAAATTGAACTGTAGGGATATAATTTCCCCCCTTCCACACTAGGATGGGCTCATTTGGAAATTGGAATCTAACGACTCGAGTCCTACAATCGATAGAGGCATAACATTCATGCAACCAATCCAAGCCCAAAATCACATAAAACTCTACAATGTCTAAGTCCACTAAATCCACCAAAGTAACTCTATGGGACAAGGAAAGGGGACAACTTCTATAGACTCTTTTATCCACCACCGAGTCACCAATCGGGGTAGAGCCGAAAAAGGTTCGACTAACATTTCAGGGAGTATTTCAAATTTCATAACCACAAAAGGAGTCACTGAGGACAAAGTAGCACCGGGATCTAACAAGGCATATAAATTAGTAGAAAATACTTTTAACCTACCGGTCACCACATCCGGGGAGCTCTCTTGGTCCCCTCGGGATATAAGAGCATAAAAGTTGTTTTACTTTTGAGCATTGGAGTTTGAACCGCTTGGAGGAGCTTGTTTATCTTCCCTTCTCTTAACCTTGAGCATTGGACAATCTCTTAGCTTGTGGCCAACCTTCTTGTAAGAAAAACACCCATCGGTACCAACACGAAACTTGCCATCAGGCTTTCTACCATATTTTGCACAATTAGGCCTAGCAAGGCATATTCCTTGACACTCATGCTACATTGCCTAAGGTTAATGAATTCCTACACCTTAGCTTCCCTCAACTCTCGTGGAAAGAATCTATCAAGAAATGCCAATTTGAACGTTTCCCATTCCGCCTTCATTATCAAAGATACCACCATAATATCAAGGACCTTATAAACTTTATCGATAAACCTTTGGGGTTCCTCCTCCACTTTAGAGACACAAAATTTGGGAGGGTTCATTCTAGCAAAATCCCAAACCCTAAAAGAAGCCTAATTCATATTAGGATTGACTCGAGCTACAAATTCTCTATTGGCTTGAGTTGTCACGACTTGAGCCAATATTTGATAGTAGACCTAAACTCTGCATGGGTCACATTAGCAACCAAGGGGTCAACCAAAGTTTGGTTAGCTTGAGGAGCTTGATAAGCTTGAAGAGCTTCCTCATTCACATTGCCACCCTAAATTCTTGTAGAGATAGCCCTTCCTGTGTACATATACTGAAGACACAAGAGAAGGATTTAGAAGAGGGACTTTATAGAGTTAAACTCTAAGGCACGACTTAAGACTAATGAAAGAAATGACATTTCTTAAACATCTTATAGCCTCTTATTCATAAGTGTGGCGTGCTTCACACTCATGAACAAGACTCTACTAGACGTGGCTTATGAGACATCATCCTTGAATTATTCTAAACCTTGTTATCTCATAACTAATTTTGTCACGACCCAGGGTACTCCCTAGATGTAACAAGGCACATAGAACCCCGGAAGGCACCATGTAAACCACTTAGCATATCATTTCATAAAACATTAGAAAAATCAGAATAAAAATGCAGTTAGGTCCAAATATCTTTATAAAGGAAAGAAGAAGTCTAGACTTTTCTAAATTAGCCATCTATTACAATACTTTAGTCAAAACAGGGTCACAACCCAGAACAACATAATCCGAAAGTTAAAATACAAGAATGAAACTACAATGATAGAATCCATCCTCGAATGATGACTCACCACAAGTAAGGAGAAATGAAAAAATCCAAGCTATATCCACAATGGGGACCGCTTTGAGAACCGGACCCTACACTTGGGAAAAAATGCACGAAAATGTGGGTTAGTAGAAAAATGCACTAAATATGATAGTCATGCACAAAATCATGAAAACATGCTAAAATGGACATTTTAGTTGAATGCATGCCATTTACTAGTTTAAAGCATAATTTTGAAGATAATGGAAAAGCATAAGTCATAAGCATAGTCAACTCATAGATCATCATATCATAATAGGGACATACCATAAATGCCCTCAAAGCATACTTATGCAATGCATAAATAAGATCCCATAATCCCACCAATACTAAGTAAAGGTTCTTGAGTAACTCTAGTTTGTATGTCATATTCTTGTTCATAGTATCATACAGGGAGATTAGACTTAACTGACATAGACCATGTGAGCTTACCATGGAAGCCGGTGTATACCCCACACCGAAAATGGGTTGTCCTACTTGCCTAAGGTAGAACCATTCACTTAGCTTAGGTGGATCAACTTGCTAAAGACCTATGTGGGCACATAGTTATGGAATAAGGAGATTGCTACTAGAAACCCGGACACTACTAAGGTATAAGGTTTCCATCTCATGAGATACATACTTTGGAAACCCGTACTCAACTAAGGTAGAAGGATCCCATTTTGAATGACGGACTCAACTATCGTATAAGCTTCCATCTCATATTCATATGCACTCGGTGCTAAGTATTAATTCCCATATATTACATATTAAGTCTTGAATTAAGTGCATATTCATGGAAGAATGTCTTGACACTCTCCAACATAATTCATATTATAGCTCATAGATTCTATAGGTGAGAATAGCCTTTCAACCTTAGAATCATCATATTTGGAGAAAACCTTTCACATCATATCATATGCATACATAAGTGTGTACATTAGGATAACCTTTCAACAATACAACAACTAGATGAGAATCATATTCACTTTACTCTTAAAGTGTTCTTAAAGCATATACACAGATCTCACAATCATGCATAATTCTCATACTTTGCCCTTCAAGGACCATAGATCATATTCAATCAACATATCTAGAATTACTACATTAGACATGGATGTGATCATAATTGACGTAACCCAATCTCTACATACATAATATCATACCATTCTTCTATAAGCAACAAACCCACATCACAAGATCATAGTTGAGTAATATGGGGATTACAACATAAAAACCATAATAAATCAACAATTCAATCATAATATAAACTAAACCAAACATTATAATCGTTTTTGAAAGGAACCCATGACTTGGAGACAAACCCTAACTTTTGGGGGATTTCTATCTTTGAAATGGAGGTTTTGAAGGGACTTCATGGTTGAAGGCTATCAATGAATGAAGGAATACCATACCTTAGTAATGGAATCCAGTGGAATTGAGTAGAAAATTTTTCTCCTAGAGCCCTTGCCCCAACATGCTTATTCTTCTTCCTTGAAGTTCTAGAGAGAGAATTTCCTTTGGAGAGGATGAAGTTATGGGTTTTATTTTAGATTCTAGGGAGTGACTTAATTGGGGGAATTTTGACCATAAAAAGATTATATACTTTAATAGGGAAGTTGTAAAACGATGTAGTACCAAATTAGAGAAATAACCAAAGACCCCTATGACTCCCAACTTAAAAACTGCAGATCGGCACGCTGAAGCTCGCCAAGGGCACTCGACGACTCGCCAAATGGACCCTTGGCCCGCCTAAATCTACAACATCTCATAAGAAGGATCAGTCCAACTTGGCGATAGGGGTGCTGCTTTGGCAATGTGTCAACCCAACCGGCGAGCCTCGACTTGGCTCGCCCAATTTCCCAGCATCTAGGGCAAGGGGGACTGTCCACTAGGCTATGGTTGATCCACTTGGTCAATTGCCAAGTCACTATGGTGATGGCACTGCCCATCGCCAAGTGGATCAAGCAAATTTTTTTCCTTCACTCTTCCAAGGTATTTTAGGCCCTTGCCCTCTTCCATGGCTAGTTACTCCCCTCACACTTAGCCCTAGTCTAGCCTACTAGAATCCGGGGTGTTACAGCTTGGGACTTGCCCTTTGGCTTTGGCTCTTGCCCCTTGCATCGACTCTTGATTCCCTCACACTTAGCCCTAGTTGGCCTACTAACCTATGGGGTGTTACAATATCTCCCCCTTGGAAATATTCATCCTCGAATGACGATTCTAAACCAGTCTTAAGGAAACGACTCTTGACTAGAAGCCCATCATGAAAGCAACACATCGAAATGCACACAACTAAGGAAGAAACATCAATTTCAAACTCAAGCAGACTCAATGCAACTCAAGGAAGTATGAACTATATCCAACAACCCAAAATGCAGGCATTTCTCATGACTAGTCATGTTCAAGGAGGAATTACCATCTCCTAGCTAAAATATGCTCAACATACACTCATGGAGCCTATATGAAATTTACTCTAAAAAAGAATTCATTAAAAAAGGAATTTTTCAACTCCTCACTAAGGCATGCCCATCAATTAATCTCATGTAGTCTATAGGCAACTAATATTCAATACACTACAGCATGAGGAAACCAATGCACATAAGTCATATTTATCAAGACCTAAACTTTTTCATGAACATGCGTATAAAGAAATCATGGCCACTCACAAACACACAATGACCTTGCTCTCTAAGCACACCATCTTCCCCTTGGGAGTAAGCCTAGGTGGACTTTCTAAGCACCATTACCTTCAATTCTAAGGTCGGAACAAGTCATCACTAAACTTTCATACCCTTCACACAAGAGGATTCTAACCAAGGTGAATTGCATTACTACTCTTTAGGCAAGGCTACTCATTGAACATCCCAAGGTATCTTCTAAACACCCTCTTCATCAAATCTTTCAACTTACCCAAAACTCATAAATGGTCAAGTAGGGTTCTACCATCAATAAAATAAGACAACAATGCAGCCCATTCATATTAAAGACAACATCAAAGTCGATCATATTCAATCTTATCAAGTCATAAAAGACAAGCAACATCGGAATCTAAACAAAGGATAAGACAGATACCGATAGCAACATTAGTAGGATACTCTTGTCCACCGCTAGCTTGGAGAGCTGAAGGCCTATTCTTCTTTGGAGAAATCCCAACCAAACCAATTGGACCGGAAGAAGAGTAGGGTTGGGACTTACGACGACTATCCCCTTCATTTCTAGTAAATTTAGGGAAATGCCTTATCTTGTGGCCCAACTCACCACACCCAAAACAAATATTAGAACCCGCTAGGCATTCTCCCTCATGTCTTCTATCACACTTACTACATCCCGGCAATACAACCCTACTACTATCTCCTTGTGGCTTAGGGTTAGGCAGCTCTTTTTGGTTGAACTTACGAGTGTTTGAGGGACCTTTCCCAGGGAACTTTTCTCTATACCTAGGGTGACCATGTCCATCAGACTCATCATGAAGGGACTTATCATCATCCATTCTAGACCTCTTTTTCTACCTAGATCTCTCTTCATTGAGCTTTACTTCCTCAATTTTTTGGGCATGCACCATAAGACGTGAGATATCCATATCACCAATGAGCATTGTCGTATGACATTATTTTGCTATTAAGTCGGACAGTCCCATCATAAATGTATTCATCTTAGCCCTTCAATCCACCACTAACATTGGAACATACTTGAATAGTTGAGTAAATTTCAAGGCATACTCGTTAACACTCAATCTACCTTGCCTAAGGTTAATGAACTCTTGCATTTTAGCGTCCCTCAACTGTAGGGGAAATAATATATCAAGAAATGCCAACTTAAACACCTCCCACTCTATGGGACTCGCTCCTACCGATCTACTCTCCTTTTATTGATAGTAGCATATTTGTGCTACCCCTCTCAATTGGTAAGCGACTAGCTCCGCTTTCTCTACCGAAGTCACCCCTATGATATCACGCACCTTATAAACCTCATCTATAAACCCTTGAGGATCTTCCTCCACTTTGGAGCCACAAAACTCCGTAGGGTTCATCTTAATAAAATCCCTCGCACTTAAGGCCACAAAATTCACATTAGGATTTACCAGAGCAACAACCTCTCTATTGACTTTAGCCGTCATGGTTTGAGCCAACATTTGGATAGACGATCTACACTCCGCATTAGTAAAATTCTCACCAACAGGATCAACTAGAGCTTGAGGAGGACCTTAGAGAGGAACCTCATGATCCAGATTTTCTTCCTCATTTCTCCTAGCATTTGACTTTGTGTGATCCATACCGTGAAAACCAACGGGCACGGATTAGGAAAAGGACCTAATAGAGATAAAATCAACGGCATGACTTAGAGAATGAAGAAGTGAAGTTCCCCAAAAATCTAATACCCTCATATTCATAAATGTGGCGTGTTTCACATTTGTGAACAAGACTCTACTATACGTGATTTGAGACATCCTAGAACTATTCTAAACCCTGTGCTCTAATTACCAAGTTTGTCACGAATTAGGGGTACACCGTAGATGTAACATGGCACATAGAACCCCGAAGGACTACATCTAAGCCACTTAGCATATCATAACATAAGATAATAGAAATGTGCGGAAATATTAAAACATTTTCTGTACAAGCAAAGTCGTTATAAAACCAAAGCAAAAGTCTTATTACACTTGCCTCAAACCATCTAGAACATGAATATCTTTGGGACGCAGCCCATACAAAAAGTCTAAAACATAAAAGAAAAACATAAAAGGAAATGGTGGCTATATCCTCGATTCTATGAGGACTTACCAAGTCTTTAACTCCTTGCTTCTACTAAGAACCTATCCTTGAAGATGGAACTCAAAATCGCCGGACCCTACATTTGATGAGAATGTAGGCAAGAGTATGTGTTAGTACAAAATTGACTAAATATGATATCTTGAATAACATCATAAGAGCATTACATAAGAGTTAATCAATCATAAGAGATATTCCATAAACATAAGAGATACTTATTACAACATAAACTATGGGCATAATAGACAACAACATAGTCATAAGCATAATATCCAACATAGGCATACTATAAGAATAAGTCAACCTTTAGTCCTTCATATCATCAGAGGAACACTTCATAAATAGCTTCAAGTCATACTTGTGCAATGCATGTATAAGACCCCATAATCTCACCCACAATAAGTACCACCTTAGGCCATCATACATACTTACTATCTTTGATCTCATCCTTAGAGACCATGTATCTATTCCCAAATAGTTGATTTTCTTCTTTAAAAAATAGGTAGTTTCTGCTTGTTAAATCCCTTTAGTGATGAGAAATTATCTCGTTGGAGATCAATTATTTCGACTAGTAGCTATTTCATCCTAGATTAAACTTTAGGGACGAAAACTTTTCTCGTCCCAGATGAACTTTTAGGGACGAGCAATATTTTTTGTCTCTAATTGATCACCAATGTTTCTTAAGCTTCGTATAATTTTTTTAAAATATTTTACCAATAAACATAAGATTGCTACAGAAAATCTCCAAAAAAAAAGGCTGATATAAATAGAAAAATTTATTAACATCCCATGATGTTAGTTTCAATGAACAAAAGAGCTTAGCTAATCAACTTCTCAAGCTAGACTGTGATATCATGATTTGTATAACTTCCATAGAAAAATAATAATGATCATTTCCATCTTCTAAACTTGCATCTTGACTTGTAACTTTATTCTTCAAAAATCTTAAAGTACAAATATTTTGAGAAAACCATAAGTAACTATTGGTATATATTAGGAGTAATATGTAAATTGTACACTAAAATTAGTTAAACTACTCATCCCAAAAAAAATCAAAAATTCAGCGAGGGTTATATAGAAACATAAGCAAGCTGCATGAATATAAGAAAATCAATTAGGAAAGCTTTGATATGCATTAAGCAAGAATTCAAATGTATATCAAAACACAAAAATTTGAGGATAAGAGATAGTACAAATGGAGAAATGCTCGTCCAAGAGAAAGACAGATTCCATCCCGTCTTTAAAGCAATGGTCTGCGACTCCGCGGCTTGCTTAGGTTAGGAGAGCTCCTTTCTTATTTTTGTTCTACCGTTAAGAGAAGGATCATAAGCGATTCCCCATCAAGAATATATCCTATGAATACCATAGAGACTCAGCAACATCTCTTTATATAGAGTGCATATAGATAGTTGAGGTCCAAGATTCTAATTCCACCCAAATATGTAAAGGAGACTATGCTTTGTATCAAGAGAAGGTACTCAGCTCACTGGATGCTCTTAGATTATAAAACTACTGAAAAAAGACTTCGAGTATTTTCTATCAGAACTTCAAGTCTAAAACGTCCAATTAGAACTTCAAGTCTAAAATTTCAAATCTGGTCCAAATTTGTTCATTATTGAATTTTTTTATGGTTTCCTCATAGTTGTAGAGTTTCCTTCCAGAACTTCAACTATCCATTTAGTAGTGTATCAGAAGTCTAAATCGTCTATAATTTTCATGTTTATATGTCTTGATGTAGAAGGTTGGGTTCGATAGTTTATCACAAGACTAAAAGGACTATAAATTGCATTCACAGTGATTGAATTAAATCCTAGAGAACTATCGATTGCATGAAGAATGACTTTTATACCCTAAAAAATCAACATTAAAGAGAACCATTACGCATAACAATGAATTGAATCAGTTCTTGGTTTAATTAATCCTTGTAGAAAGAACAATGATTTGTCAAACAATTGTGGACTAGCACTGGAGTATTACGATCATCAATAATGAGATATCACATTGTAGGGAGTTTTTAAACTAATATGATGAAACATTTTCAACTTAGCTCATTATTCTGTATTTCTATTGCTTCTTCAATATATTGTTCATTGAAAGGAAATAAAATTGATACATGACCCCCAAAACCATCCATTCTAATTGGCACAAAGCTACAAAATTGAATCTGAAAGACAAAAGCTGAATAGTCTTTCCTATCTATGCAATTAAAATCTCAATAGTTTTGAAAAAAACGTACATGTTCCAACTTCTTGGATGTATTTCTTAAGTTTACTGGTAAATGGAGAAAATGGAGTCTAAACTTTCATATAGTGTAGGTTAAGAACCATAGAGTTCTTGTGTATCGCTCCCGTTCCTTGACTAGAAGACATGATTAAGTGTGTAAGTTCTTGTTCTTGTCCCTTCCTTACAGCACCTAGAGAAAGCCAGAAGGTGCTTAGATAACAACTCATCAACATATCGATAGAAGATAATAAGTTGACGAGAAGAAGGAAAAATAAGTGACTACAGGTTAAAAGAGTCAAGTGCATTGATAAATGACTACATGTTAAAAGAGTCAAACAAGATAATCTAATTATGATTTATGAGAAATTCAAAGAAATTTAGTTGGTTTACAAAAATGCTAAACTAGTCACTTATAAAACAAAGGAAAAGAAAATGTTAAACAGAATCTACAGCCCTGCTGTATTTTTTAGAGAACTGCAGGATGAACTTTTCCATTGTTAAAGCACACGACAGATATGCTTTGCAGTATGCTCATTCCAAGGCTAATTAACAACTATAGGGTAAAACCAAAGCTGAATATTGTTTTTGATTAAAAGAAAATGAGATTACTTTGACGAACTACTACAAGGAGAATGGAGAGTCTAAAGTTTTTGAACTTTGAAAGAGGGATATTGGTTTGATACACACGGTCAAAATAGCCTAAATCACCACCATAATGATTTGTACTTCCAGAATCTTTTTTTAAAAATATTGGTTTGGCTTATATATGTTTCTTTATCCAAAATCTCTTAGGGGCTGTTTGGTAGGGGATGGGATAGACAAAGTTATCGCATGGAATTAGTTATCCCACCATATAATGTGATAACTTATCCCATCATAGCACTATAAATGGTGGGATGAATAATTTCGAGACTAACTAATACCCCTAACCAAATGCATGTAATCCCTTATCCATCATACCAAACAACCCCTTAGTATTCAAGTTCTTGTTTTGATAAGTCTCCCCAGAATGAATACTAACGTATTATTATAAACAATAGAATAATATATGAAAAACAGCAAGATTATTCCATTCACGTTATTTAGAGAGAGGTGTCACAAGTACATCATCTTCCTCAAGTGTTAGTCTTAATTGTCATGACCCGGGAGCACCCCCAAGTCGTAACATGGCGTACTCGACCCCGAAGGGGTCTTATACAAACCACATAGTCATTCATTGCATTCAATAATGATAATAGTGCGGAATGAAAAACTTATTTACATCCACATCATTCAAACTTCATTAAAACAACTTTCAAAACACACAACGGAAGTCTAAGTCTCACATGGCCATCTTAGACACAATCACAAAACATAAGTAGGGATACGACCGTTTACAATCGAAACAAAACTAAAAGTGTCTATTCCATGAACAAAAGAACTTAAAAGTCTTATCCTTGAATCCATGAGGACATACCAAGTATTGGAGGAAAGCAATCCAACACTTCAAACTAGCTAGGAGGGATCACTTGCCGGAACCTACACTTATAGTAAAAACATGAAGAATATGGATTAGTACACAAAATGTAACTAAGTATGATGACCATGCAAAATATGCTTTAAAAGGGACATTTTGCCTAGAAACCATGCATTATGCCACTTTTTGAAGTACCATGAATAGTTGCATAAAAGACATACAATACAAGCATAAACATCAAGTAAGTCATAATATCACCTTTAAACAATATCAACATGAAAACCTTTACCTTGGACCTTCACCTCAAGAAACCCTTATGCTATACCTCGTGCAATGTATGGATGGCCTCCCATACCACCATCCATACTAAGGCACCACATTAAGGTCACTTAAGGTAACTTATCATTCCTTTCTTTCACCTTTGCACAATATTCATACATAAGAGGTATATCATTAATTAAGACATGACAAGGGAAAATAACTCGTAATATAACCCAAGTATAGCATGCATCTCATATTAAGCATTTGAGAGCCAACATTCTTTAATAACCTCATTTAGGCCACAATTGTATCACATACATTAGGATTTAGAGAAACTCACTATGACCCTCTCCAAGCCTACTCGTGCAATGTATAGGTAGCATCCCATACTACTACCTACACTTTGTAGAACCTGTCAAGAAACCATAATGAAATCTCACATGATGGGAAGTAAGCATTAACCGACATAGACCATGAGAGCTTGTCATGGAATCCGGTGTCATAAGTCCCCACACCGTAAAGAGGTGGTCTACTTGCCTAAGGAAGACTAGAATATATAGCTTAATGGATCCACTAGGTACCTATGCAGGCACATAGTTTATGGGATAAGGTAGACGATCATTGAAACTCATGCCTAACTATTGGGGGAGTTTCCATCTAACCAAATCCACTCGGTGCTTAGCCAACATTCCCATAGAATAGTTCGTTATCTTGACATTATCACATATGAGAGGTGCCATTGGCCTACCAACTCCAAAATACATTCATTAACACATGAAAGGGTGCTTTAAGACTACCGTTTCAAGGTTCATTTAGGAAAGCTCATTAACTCCTCTTGAAAGGGTGCCATGGGCCTACCGGTTCAAGTCTCATCATTAACCTTCATGGAAAGGTGCCATAGGCCTACCGATTCCAAGGTTCATTACTATCATTAATGGAAGGGTGCTACTAGCCTACCGCTTCGAGGATTCCACAACCAACAATATAATCATTTAAACAAGAAAAGGATGCACAAGCTCTACCAATTCGAGATATGCAATAAATTGGAGAATCCTTCATATTCTATCATCAACATTCATGAGTGTCAAATTGAGAAAAATCCTTTCAATAATAACACATTTACTTTCATAACATGATCACATTAGCTCCATTGAATGTCCATTCATAAAAATGTCATGTAACACTTAAATTTCTCATACTATGCCTTCAAGGCCATGGTCACAATACATTCCATAATTAAACACCTCCACCATAAGTGGATCAAACCAAGCAAGAACAATTTTATCCATAATATGAGATTAAGCCAACTTACCATCCACCAAAGCCATAATCCTCAATTCATCCATATACCAACAATTCATCATAAATAGATATACAAAACCATATAAATCAACAATACAATCCGATCTAAACACAATTTCATCAACATTAAATCATAGGCATTAAACCCACTTCATAAGCAAATTCGAGGCTTTTAATGAAAACATGGGTTCTTGAAGAAGTTTCGGAAAACATGGGTTCTTCAAGGAATTCCATACGAAAACATCTTAAAAACAATAATCAAACATTAAATCATCAATATAATGGCTTAGGAAACGTTTTGCCAATGAACCCATGCTTAGATTAGAATTTGAGATTTTTGTTCTTTGAAACACTTTTGATTGGACTCCTTGAAAGAAAGATTGATCAAGGATCAAGGGTCACCATACCCTTTGTTAAGATTCCCCAAGAAAATTGATGAAGAAACCACCTTCAAACCAAGCCCTAGCTCCAAGTTCTTGACCTTCTTAAATGGAGGATTGTAGAGAGAGAAATATTTGAGAGGAGTTGGGTTTCTTTTTAATTCTAATTGGAGTGACTTAAAATGGAAGAATTTGGTCTAGAAGGGTTTTATAATTGCTAGGAAAGGTAAATAATAATAGGGACTCAACTTAGGAAAAGAATTAAGGACCCACAAAGTTAAACTTAAAGTCTTCACTAAACCCGTCTAAGCTCGTCCTTTTAGACAGTGCATCACTATTTTGGGCGTAACTTTTTATTCCAAGATCGGAAAAGGGAAAACTCGGTGACGTTGGAAAGAGGACTCAGATACCTTTAATTGGATAGGTGATGTTCCACCTAATTCGTTTTGAGATAAAAGATATCATCATTTGAAGTTGACTCTAAAAGTTGTAACTTTAAAAATCTGCCCCTTGCCCGTCTGTTCCAGTGGGATTACTCAAAGGCTGGTCAACTGGGCAGTCCACTAGGCTAACTTGCTAGCCTAGGCCCTTTCTTGCACCCTAGGATGCTACTTAGCTCCATTTAAGTTCTAAAACAGCATAAACATCAACCTAAGCTCCCACTAACCCGAACGTCAAGGCTCAAGTTCATTCTATCATTTTCCGAGGTTTTACATTATCACCCACTTAAGAACATTCGTCCTCGAATGACACTTTAAACTCATTAAGGGAAAAACAACTCAAGACTATCAGCCCAACAATCGTAACATGTCAACATAAATGCATAAACATAGGAGGAAACATCAACTACACATCCAGAGGCTATCGAATGACACTTTAAACACATTAAGGGAAAAACAACTCAAGACTAGCAGCCCAACAATCGTAACATGTCAACATAAATGCATAAACATAGGAGGAAACATCAACTCCACATCAAGAGGCTCGAACAAACTTCATACCAATCAAGCAAGTAGGAACTACATCCACAAACTTATTGTGCATCAAAACTTCCCCTTTCTCATTTTTTTTTATTGGAGAAACTTCCTATCTCCAATCACATCATGCTCACTACAAAACATTAAGCTCATTATGCAATTACTCGCAAAAGCACAATTAGGCAAATTTTCACTAAAGCATATTTAGGCATGTTGAACACTTATCCTCATGAAGCATATAGACAACTCAACTAAATGCACATCAACATGAGGAACACATTTATGAAAACTCATTTTATCATTTAACAAGAATTCCAATAGAGCATGCATAACATAAGGGGACCATGGAAACTCATTTTCACACAAGACTCCAAAACATAAAACGAGTTACTAGGAACATCAACAACCTTGTTTTTCAACATACCCTCCCCCAATTAGGAGAATACCCAACTAAGGCAAACATGAAAAACAACACCATAGAAACCTCATCAAGACATTCATGACCATAAGGAACTAAAACTTACCGGATCCTTTATTCGGATTAGCTTCCTTGTCCTTGCTAGCTTGGAGAGCATAGAAACGACCATAATTTGGAGGAATAGGAACCGTTCCATCTTTAGAAGCTTGCTTGGCCTCCCTTCCTCTAGCCGTAAGAGTATGACAATCTTTCACCTTGTGATCATTCTTCCCACAACCATAGCATCCATTAGTACCGGCTAGGCACTTCCCATAGTGCCTCTTGCCACAAGTGGTGCAAGTAGGTTTAGAAAATTGAGATTCACCATTTTTTTCTTGGTTAACCTTAGGAGCACTTGAAAAATCTTGATCTTGAGCCCTCTTCTTGAACCTAGGTTGACTTTGCTCATCGGATCTACCCCTCTTCACATTCCTATTCATCCTCTTAAGTTTGGACTCCTCAATGGATTGAGCATACACTATGAGCCTAGAAATGTTCATGTCATTATGGAGCATTGCCGTATGGCACTCTTCCTTGACTAGGTCGGATACGCCGGTCACAAACCTACTCATCTCATCCCTAGGGTTTGACACCAAAGATGGGGCATACTTAGACAATTGGGTAAACCTCAAGGAGTACTCTTGCACATTTGCATTGCCTTGTCTAAGGTTGATAAACTCCTCAACCTTACACTCCCTCATCTCACGGGGAAAGTACCTACCAAGGAAGGCTTCCTTAAACTCCTCCCATTCTATAGGATCCGCTCCCACCGGCCTATTAGCCTTCCATTGAGTGAACCAAATTTGGGCAACATCTTTCTATATATAGGAGGTAAGCTCCGCCTTTTCTTTTCAAGTCACCCTCATAGCACTCACTACCTTATACACTTCATCCAAAAAATCATGGGGATCCTCTCCCACCTTAGAACCTAGAAACACCGGAGGATTCATCCTCACAAAGTCTATCAACTTAGAAGTTATAGTACCCTCTTTAGCATTCACCCTAGGACCCATATATCTAGTCGCTTGAGCCGCCCTGGCTTGGGCCAAGATTAAGAGAGCCAACCTAATCTCTTCATTGGTCATATCCGGAACTCCTATCGGAACT
The DNA here is from genome assembly GCF_000226075.1 of Solanum tuberosum. Taxonomy (NCBI): domain Eukaryota; kingdom Viridiplantae; phylum Streptophyta; class Magnoliopsida; order Solanales; family Solanaceae; genus Solanum; species Solanum tuberosum. The sequence goes on along the minus strand of NW_006239322.1, from coordinate 328,194 downwards.
TGGATGTCTTGAGGACCTTGGGGAGGAACTTCCTCATTCACATCCTCTTCTCCTACTCTCCTTGCGGGTCTCCCTCTTGTATTCATATCCTATAAACAAAAAAAAAGGACTAAGATAAGAACAACTATAGAACCACACTCTAAGGCACGACTTTAAGAATATGAAAGAAGTGTAACTTCTAACGTCCTATAGCCTCTCGCTCATAGATGTGTCGCGACCCACACCAATGAACAAGACTCTACTAGACGTGGCTTGTGAGACTTTGATCCTAAAAACCATTTCCAAAATCTTATGCTCTGATACCATGTTTGTCACGACCCGGGAGCACCCCCAAGTTGTAACAAGGCGTATTCGACCCCGAAGGGGTCTTATACAAACCACATAGTCATTCATTGCATTCAATAATGATAATAGTGCGGAATGAAAAACTTATTTACATCCACATCATTCAAACTTCATTAAAACAACTTTAAAACACACAGCGGAAGTCTAAGTCTCACATGGCCATCTTGGACACAATCACAAAACATAAGTAGGGACACGACCCTTTACAATCGAAACAAAACTAAAAGTGTCTTTTACATGATCAAAAGAACTTAAAAGTCTTATCTTCGAATCCATGAGGACTTACCAAGTCTTGGAGGAAAGCAATCCAACACTTCAAACTACCTAGGAAGGATCACTTGCCGGAACCAACACTTATAGTAAAAACGTCAAGAATATGGGTTAGTACACAAAATGTACTAAGTATGATGACCATGCAAAACATGCTTTAAAAGGGACATTTTGGCTAGAAACCATGCATTATGCCACTTTTTGAAGTATCATGAACAGTTGCATAAAAGACATACAAGAACATGAAACCTTACCTTGGACCTTCACCTCAAGAAACCCTTATGCTATACCTCGTGCAATGTATGGATGGCGTCCCATAACACCATCCATACTAAGGCACCACAGTTAGGTCACTTAAAGTAAATTATAATTCCTTTCTTTCACCTTTGCACAATATTCATACATAAGAGGTATATCATTAATTAAGACATGACACGGAAAAATAGCTCATAATATAACCCAAGTATAGCATGCATCTCATATTAAGCATTTGAGAGTCAACATTATTCAATAACCTCATTTAGGGCACATTTATGTCACGTACATTAGGATTTTAGAGAAACTCACTATGACCCTCTCCAAGCTTACTCGTGCAATGTATAGGTAGCATCCCATACTACTACCTACACTTTGTAGAACCTATCAAGAAATCATAATGAAATCTCACATGATGGGAAGTAAGCGTTTAACCGACATAGACCATGAGAGCTTGTCATGGAATCCGGCGTCATAAGTCCCCACACCGTAAAAAGGTGGTCTACTTGCCTAAGGAAGACCGGAATATATAGCTTAATGGATCCACTAGCTACCTATGCGGGCACACAGTTTATGAGATAAGAAAGACGATCATTGAAACTCATGCCTAACTATTGGGGGAGTTTCCATCTAACCAAATCCACTCGGTGCTTAGCCTACATTTCCATAGAATAGTTCGTTACCTTGACATTATTACATATGAGAGGTGCCATTGGCCTACCAACTCCAAATTATATTCATTAACACGTGAAAGGGTGCTTTAAGCCTACCGTTTCAAGGTTCATTTAGTAAAGCTCATTAACTCCTCTTGAAAGGGAGCCATAAGCCTACCGGTTCAAGTCTCATCATTAACCTTCATGGAAAGGTGCCATAGGCCTACCGATTCCAAGGTTCATTACTAATCATTAATGGAAGGGTGCCATTAGCCTACCGATCCAAGGTTCATTATAAGCATGTGTGGAAGGGTGCCATAAGCCTACCGATCCAAGGATTCAACAATCAACAATATAATCATTTATACAAGAAAATGATGCATAAGCCCTACCAATTCAAGGTATACTTTATATTGAAGAATCCTTCAACAACCAACAATATAATCATTTAAACAAGAAAAGGATGCACAAGCTCTACCAATTCGAGATATGCATTACATTGGAGAATCCTTCATATTCTATCATCTACAATATTCATGAGTGTCAAATTCAGAAAAATCTTTTCAATAATAACACATTTACGTTCATTACATGATCACATTAGCTCCATTGAACGTCCATTCATAAAAATGTCATGTAACACTTAAATTTCTCATACTATGCCTTCAAGGCCATGGTCACAATACATTCCACAATTAAACACCTCCACCATAAGTGGATCAAACCAAGCAAGAACAATTTTTATCCATAATATGAGATTAAGCCAACTTACCATCCTCCAAAGCCATAATAACCATTACTCAATTCCCAACAATTCTATCACCACAAGGTGATTCACCCATAATTTGCCCATAAGGCCACAATCCTCAATTCATCCATATACCAACAATTCATCATAAATAAGCATGGGTAATGACATACTTCAACAATCTAAAGACCTTTAAACAAGTTTGATTCATATACATTCGGAGGATTGTAGAGAGAGAAATATTTGTGAGGAGGTGGGTTTCTTTTTAGTTCTAATGGGAGTGACTTAAAAGGAAGAATTTTGGTCAAAAAGGGTTTTATAATTGCTGGGAAAGGTAAAGAATAATAGGGACTCAACTCAGGAAAAGAATTAAGGACCCACAAAGTTAAATTTAAAGTTTTCACTAAATCCGTCTAAGCTCGTCCTTTTAGACAGTGCTTCACTATTTTGGGCATAACTTTTTACTCCGAGATCGGAAAAGGGCAAACTCGGTGGCGTTGGAAAGAGGACTCAGATACCTTTAATTGATTAGGTAAAGTTACGCCTATTTTGTTTTGAGCTAAAAGATATCATCATTTGAAGTTGACCCTAAAAGTCGTAACATTAAATATCTGCCCCTTGCCCGTTTGTTCCAGTGGGATTACTCAAAGGCTGGTCAGCTGGGCAGTCCACTAGGCTAACTTGCTAACCTAGGCCCTTGCTTTCACCCTAGGATGCTACTTAGCTCCATTTAAGTTCTAAAACAGCATAAACATCAACCTAAGCTCCCACTAACCCAAACGTCAAGGTTCAAGTTCTTTCTATCATTTTCCAAGTCGTTACA
>NW_006239322.1:324429-324889 GCF_000226075.1 Solanum tuberosum | reverse complement strand
ATCAACCAAGTAGGAACAACATCCACAAACTTATTGTGCATCAAAACTTCCCCTTTCTCTTTTTTTTTATTAGAGAAACTTCCTTTTCCAATCACATCATGCTCACTACAAAACAGTAAGCTCAGTATGCAATTACTTGCAAAAGCACAATTAGGCAAATTTTCACTAAAGCATATTTAGGCATGTTCAACATTTATCCTCATGAAGCATATAGACAACTCAACTAAATGCACATCAACATGAGGAACACATTTATGAAAACTCATTTTATCATTTAACAAGAATTCAAATAGAACATGCATAACATAAGGAGACCATGGAAACTCATTTTCACACAAGACTCCAAAACATAAAACAAGTTACTAGGAACTCTTGGTCTCAAGCTTGAGTAAGAATAGAAGGAACGAGATAATGATATCAACACTCTCAACAACCTTGCTATTCAACATAGCATCCCCCC
>NW_006239322.1:319348-323622 GCF_000226075.1 Solanum tuberosum | reverse complement strand
AACATCTTTTAATTGATAGGAGGCAAGCTCCGCCTTTTCTCTTGAAGTCACCCCCATAGCACTCACTACCTTATACACTTCATCCAAAAATTCTTGGGGATCCTCTCCCACCTTAGAACCTAGAAACACCGGAGGATTCATCCTCACAAAGTCTGTCAACTTAGAAACTATAGTACCCTCATTAGCATTCACCCTAGGCCTCATATCTCTAGTCTCTTGAGACGCAATGGCGCGGGCCAAGATTAAGAAAGCCGACCTAATCTCTTCATTGGTCATATCCGGAACTCCTATCGAAACTTAGATGTCTTGAGGACCTTGGGGAGGAACTACCTCATTCACATCCTCTTCTCCTACTCTCCTTGCGGGTCTCCCTCTTGTATTTATATCCTATAAACACAAAAGAAGGATTAGGATAAGAACACTTATAGAACCACACTCTAAGGCACAACTCTAAGAATATGAAAGAAGTGTAACTTCTAACGTCCTATAGCCTCTCGTTCATAGATGTGTCGCGACCCACACCGATGAAAAAGACTATACTAGACGTGGCTTGTGAGACTTTGATCCTAAAAACCATTTCCAAAATCTTATGCTCTGATACCATGTTTGTAACGACCCGGGAACACTCCCTAGTTGTAACAAGGCGTACTCGACCCCGAAGGGGTCTTATACAAACCACATAGTCATTCATTGCATTCAATAATGATAATAGTGCGGAATGAAAAACTTATTTACATCCACATTATTCAAACTTCATTAAAACAACTTTAAAAACACACAGCGGAAGTCTAAGTCTCACATGGCCATCTTAGACATAATCACAAAACATAAGAAGGGACACGACCCTTTACAATCGAAACAAACTAAAAGTAGTCTATTACATGATCAAAAGAACTTAAAAGTCTTATCCTTGAACCCATGAGGACATACCAAGTCTTGGAGGAAAGCAATCCAACACTTCAAACTAGCTAGGAGGGATCACTTGCCGGAACCTACACTTATAGTAAAAATATGAAGAATATGGGTTAGTACACAAAATGTACTAAGTATGATGACCATGCAAAACATGCTTTAAAAGGGACATTTTGGTTAGAAACCATGCATTATGCCACTTTTTGAAGTACCATGAATAGTTGCATAAAAGACATACAATACAAGCATAAACATCAAGTAAGTCATAATATTACCTTTAAACAATTTCAACATGAAAACCTTTACCTTGGACCTTCACCTCAAGAAACCCTTATGCTATACCTCGTGCAATGTATGGATGGCGTCCCATACCACCATCCATACTAAGGCACCACATTTAGGTCACTTAAAGTAACTTATCATTCCTTTCTTTCACCTTTGCACAATATTCATACATAAGAGGTATATCATTAATTAAGACATGACAAGGGAAAATAACTCATAATATAACCCAAGTATAGCATGCATCTCATATTAAGCATTTGAGAGCCAACATTCTTTAATAACCTCATTTAGGCCACAATTGTATCACATACATTAGGATTTAGAGAAACTCACTATGACCCTCTCCAAGCCTACTCGTGCAATGTATAGGTAGCATCCCATACTACTACCTACACTTTGTAGAACCTATCAAGAAACCATAATGAAATCTCACATGATGGGAAGTAAGCATTTAACCGACATAGACCATGAGAGCTTGTCATGGAATCCGGTGTCATAAGTCCCCACACCGTAAAGAGGTGGTCTACTTGCCTAAGGAAGACCGGTATATATAGCTTAATGGATCCACTAGCTACCTATGCGGGCACATAGTTTATGGGATAAGGTAGACGATCATTGAAACTCATGCCTAACTATTGGGGGAGTTTCCATCTAACCAAATCCACTCGGTGCTTAGCCTACATTCCCATAGAATAGTTCGTTACCTTGACATTATCACGTATGAGAGGTGCCATTGGCCTACCAACTCCAAATTACATTTATTAACACGTGAAGGGTGCTTTAAGCCTACCGTTTCAAGGTTCATTTAGGAAAGCTCATTAACTCCTCTTTAAAGGGTGCCATGGGCCTACCGGTTCAAGTCTCATCATTAACCTTCATGGAAAGGTGCCATAGGCCTACCGATTCCAAGGTTCATTATTATCATGATTGGAAGGGTGCTACTAGCCTACCGCTTCGAGGATTCCACAACCAACAATATAATCATTTAAACAAGAAAAGGATGCACAAGCTCTACCAATTCGAGATATGCAATAAATTGGAGAATCCTTCATATTCTATCATCAACATTCATGAGTGTCAAATTGAGAAAAATCCTTTCAATAATAACACATTTACTTTCATAACATGATCACATTAGCTCCATTGAATGTCCATTCATAAAATGTCATGTAACATTTAAATTTCTCATACTATGCCTTCAAGGCCATGGTCACAATGTTCAAAATAAGTAAACACCTCCACCTTTCAAGTGGATCATCATCAAGAACAATTCTACTAATAATATGAGATTAAGTCAATTGACCATCTTCCAAAGCCATAATAACCATTACTCAATTCCCAACAATACTATCACCACAAGGTGATTCACTCCTAACTTGCCCATAAGGCCACAATTCTCAATTCATCCATATACCAACAATTCATCATAAATAAATATACAAAACCATATAAATCAACAATACAATCCGATCTAAACACTATTTCATCAACATTAAATCATTGGCAATAATGAAAACATGGGTTCTTGAAGAAGTTCCATATAAAATCATCTTAAAATCATAAATAGAACTTCAATTCACCAATATAATGACTTTGAAAACATTTTACCCATGAACCCATACCTAGAATAGAACATAGAAGTTTTGTTCTTTGAAGACTTTTGAAACCCTTTTTAATGGACTCCTTGAAGGAAAGATAATCAAGGATCAAGGGTCACCATACCTTTGTTAAGATTCCCCAAGAAATTTGATGAAGAAGCCACCTTCAAACCAAGCCCTAGCTCCAAGTTCTTGACCTTTTTAAATGGAGAATTGTAGAGAGAAATATTTGGGAGGAGGTGGGTTTCTTTTTAATTCTAATGGGTGGCGTTGGAAAGAGGACTCAGATACCTTTAATTGGATGGGTGATGTTCCACCTAATTCGTTTTGAGCTAAAAGATATCATCATTTGAAGTTGACCCTAAAAGTTGTAACTTTAAAAATCTTCCCCTTGACCGTCTGTTCCAGTGGGATTACTCAAAGGCTGGTCAACTGGGCAGTCCACTAGGCTAAATTGCTAGTCTAGGCCCTTGCTTGCATCCTAGGATGCTATTTAGCTCCATTTAGGTTCTAAACCAGCATAAACATCAACCTAAGCTCCCACTAACCCAAACGTCAAGGCTCAAGTTCATTCTATCATTTTCCGAGTTGTTACATTATCACGCACTTAGGAACATTCGTCCTCGAATGACACTTTAAACACATTAAGGGAAAAACAACTCAAGACTAGCAGCCCAACAATCGTAACATGTCAACATAAATGCATAAACATAGGAGGAAACATCAACTCCACATCAAGAGGCTCGAACAAACTTCATACCAATCAAGAAAGTAGGAACTACATCCACAAACTTATTGTGCATCAAAACTTCCCCTTTCTCTTTATTTTTTGTTGGAGAAACTTCCTTCTCCAATCAAATCATGCTCACTACAAAACATTAAGCTCATTATGCAATTACTTGCAAAAGCACAATTAGGGAAATTTTCACTAAAGCATATTTAGGCATGTTCAACATTTATTCTCATGAAGCATTTAGACAACTCAACTAAATGCACATCAACATGAGGAACACATTTATGAAAACTCATTTTATCATTTAACAAGAATTCAAATAGAGCATGCATAACATAAGGAGACCATGGAAACTCATTTTCACACAAGACTCTAAAACATAAAACAAGTTACTAGGAACTCTTGGTCTCAAGCATGAGTAAGAATACAAGGAACGAGATAATGATATCAACACTCTCAACAACCTTGCTATTCGACATACCATCCCCCAATTAGGAGAAAACCCAACTAAGGCAAACATGAAAAATAACAACATAGAAACCTCATCAAGATATTCATGACCATAAGGAACTAAAACTTACCGGCGCCTTTATTCGGATTAGCTTCTTTGTCCTTGTTAGCTTGGAGAGCATAGAAACGACCATAATATGGATAGATAGGAACCGTTCCATCTTTAGAAGCATTCTTGGCTTCCCTTCCTCTAGCTGTCAGAGTAGGACAATCTTTCACCTTGTGATCATTCTTCC
>NW_006239322.1:302200-319248 GCF_000226075.1 Solanum tuberosum | reverse complement strand
AGCTCGTCCTTTTAGACAGTGCTTCACTATTTTGGGCTTAACTTTTTAATCGAAGATCGGAAAAGAGAAAACTCGGTGGCGTTGGAAAGAGGACTCAGATACCTTTATTTGGATCGGTGATGTTCCACCTAATTCGTTTTGAGCTAAAAGATATCATCATTTGAAGTTGACCCTAAAAGTAGTAACTTTAAAAATCTGCCACTTGACCGTCTGTTCCAGTGGGATTACTCAAAGGCTGGTCAACTGGGCAGTCCACTAGGCTAACTTGCTAGCCTAGGCCTTTTCTTGCACCCTAGGATGCTACTTAGCTTCATTTAAGTTCTAAAACAGCATAAACATCAACCTAAGCTCCCACTAACCCAAACGTCGAGGCTCAAGTTCATTCTATCATTTTCCGATTTGTTATATTATAACCCACTAAGGAACATTCGTCCTCGAATGACACTTTAAACACATTAAGGGAAAAACAACTCAAGACTAGCAGCCCAACAATCGTAACATGTCAACATAAATGCATAAACATAGGAGGAAACATCAACTCCACATCAAGAGGCTCGAACAAACTTCATACCAATCAAGCAAGTAGGAACTACATCCACAAACTTATTGTGCATCAAAACTTCCCCTGTCTCTTTTTTTTTTTTGGAGAAACTTCCTTCTCCAATCACTTCATGCTCACTACAAAACAGTAAGCTTAGTATGCAATTACTTGCAAAAGCACAATTAGGCAAATTTTCACTAAAGCATATTTAGGCATGTTCAACATTTATTCTAATGAAGCATTTAGACAACTCAACTAAATGCACATCAACATGAAGAACACATTTATGAAAACTCATTTTATCATTTAACAAGAATTCAAATAGACCATGCATAACATAAGAAGACCATGGAAACTCATTTTCACACAAGACTCCAAAACATAAAACAAGTTACTAGGAACTCTTGGTCTCAAGCTTGAGTAAGAATAGAAGGAACGAGATAATGATATCAACACTCTCAACAACCTCGCTATTCGACATACCATCCCCCACTTAGGAGAAAACCCAACTAAGGCAAACATGAAAAACAACAACATAGAAACCTCATCAAGATATTCATGACTATAAGGAACTAAAACTTACCGGCGCCTTTATTCGGATTAGCTTCTTTTTCCTTGTTATCTTGGAGAGCATAGAAACGACCATAATATGGATGGATAGGAACCGTTCCATCTTTAGAAGCTTGCTTCGCTTCCCTTCCTCTAGCCGTAAGAGTAGGACAATCTTTCACCTTGTGATCATTCTTCCCACAACCATAACACCCATTAGTACCGGCTAGGCACTTCCCATAGTGCCTCTTGCCACAAGTGATGCAAGTAGGTTTAGAAAATTGAGATCCACCATTTTTTTCTTGGTTAACCTTAGGAGAACTTGAAGAATCTTGGTCTTGAGTCCTTTTCTTGAACCTAGATTGACCTTGCTCATCCGATCTACCCCTCTTCACACCCCTATTCACCCTCTTAAGTTTGGACTCCTTAATGGATTGAGCATACACTATGAGCCTAGAAATGTTCATGTCATTATGGAGCATTGCCGTATGGCACTCTTCCTTGACTAGGTCGGATACACCGGTCACAAACCTACTCATCTCATCCCTAGGGTTTGACACCAAAGATGGAGCATACTTAGACAATTGGGTAAACCTCAAGGAGTACTCTTGCACACTCGCATTGCCTTGTCTAAGGTTGATAAACTCCTCAACCTTACACTCCCTCATCTCACGGGGAAAATACCTACCGAGGAAAGCTTCCTTAAACTCCTCCCATTCCATAGGATCCGCTCCCACCGGCCTATTAGCCTTCCATTGAGTGAACCAAATTTGGGCAACATCTTTCAATTGATAAGAGGTAAGCTCCGCCTTTTCTCTTGAAGTCACCCCCATAGCACTCACTACCTTATACACTTCATCCAAAAATTCTTGGGGATCCTCTCCCACCTTAGAACCTAGAAACACCGGAGGATTCATCCTCACAAAGTCTCTCAACTTAGAAGCCATAGTACCCTCATTAGCATTCACCCTAGGCCCCATATCTCTAGTCGCTTGAGCCGCCGTGGCTCGGGCCAAGATTAAGAAAGCCGACCTAATCTCTTCATTAGTCATATCCGGGGGAACCACCGGAACCTCATTCTCTTGCTCACCTATAGGAACTTGATTGCATTGCACACCTTGACCATTTTGCACAACTTGGGGAGGAACTTCCTCATTCACATCCTCTTCTCCTACTCTCCTTGCGGGTCTCCCTCTTGTATTCATATCCTATAAACACAAGAGAAGGATAAGGATAAGAACACTTATAGAACCACACTCTAAGGCACGACTTTAAGAATATGAAAGAAGTGCAACTTCTATCGTCCTATAGCCTCTCGCTCATAGATGTGTCGCGACTCACACCGATGAACAAGACTCTACTAGACGTGGCATGTGAGACATTGATCCTAAAAACCATTTCCAAAATCTTATGCTCTGATACCATGTTTGTCACGACCCGGGAGCACCCCCAAGTCGTAACAAGGCGTACTCATCCCCGAAGGGATCTTATACAAACCACATAATCATTCATTGCATTCAATAATGATAATAGTGAGGAATTAAAAACTTATTTACATCCAAACATTCAAGCTTCATTAAAACAACTTTAAAAACACACAGCGGAAGTCTAAGTCTCACATGGCCATCTTAGACACAAACAAAAACATAAGTAGGGACACGGCCCTTTATTTACATCCACACATTTAAACTTCATTAAAACAACTTTAAAAACACACAGCGGAAGTCTAAGTCTCACATGGCCATCTTAGACACAGTCACAAAACATAAGTAGGGACACGGCCCTTTACAATCAAAACAAAACTAAAAAAGTCTATTACATGAACAAAAGAACTTAAAAGTCTTATCCTCGAATCCATGAGGACATACCAAGTCTTGGAGGAAAGCAATCCAACACTTCAAACTAGCTAGGAGGGATCACTTGCCGGAACCAACACTTATAGTAAAAACATGAAGAACTTGGTTCTCATGTTGCTTGTTTAGAATAGAAGAAAGGAGCATGTCTTGTAGAAACGGTGACCAAATGGACCACTCTCATTTGAGGATGATGATTCTTAGGGATGACATCCTAAGTTTCAGGAAATTGAAGGGTGAGTCAATCCATGAGTTGTGCCTGAGATTTAAGTCACTATTACTGCAATGTCCAGCTCATGGAATCTCAGATAAAATGCTGCTAGACTGCTTCTATAGAGGTCTTGGTCCGGAGAACAGAGAAGTGGCTGATCAAATTTCTCCGGGTGGTCTTACACGACTACCCTATGCAATAGCAGCCCAACTCCTTAATCACATGGCCAAGACCAACAAAGAGACTAAGAAGGACCATATTTTGGCCACAATGCTGACTCAGCTGGATCTCGTGGCCAAACAGATTATGGAATTGGAGGTACCATAAAAAAATAAAGATCGGTACATTCCCCCTTATGAGGGTAGAAAGTCCAAGGAGTATGAGGTTGGACAAGTAGAAGAGATTCTCTCACTCATTTTCCACAAAAGTCGAAGAACACGACAGAGTGTTGAATGAGATAAAAGAGAATGCCTCTGTTACGACCCGAGGGTACCCCCTAGTCGTAACATGGCGTATTCGACCCCGAAGGGGTCTTATACGAGCCACATAGTCATTCATTGCATTCAATAATGAAAATAGTGCGGAATAATAAAAAAACTTATTTACATCCACACATTTAAACTTCTTAAAACAACTTTAAAAACACACAGCGGAAGTCTAAGTCTCACATGGCCATCTTAGACACAAACAAAAACATAAGTAGGGACACGGCCCTTTACAATCAAAAGAAGTCTATTAAGTCTATTGCAAGAACCTTATCATAAAATTAGAATAGAAAAGTCTTGTCCTCGACATATGAGGACATACCACAAGATCTTGGAAGAACTTCAAGTTCCAAGCTTACTATAGAACCCGCTCACTTTCCGGAACCTACACTAGTAGAAAATAGAGAAATATGGAATTAGCACAATTAAGTACTAAGTATGATGACCATGCAAAATATGCTTTAAAAGGGACATTTTAGTTAGAAACCATGCATTATGCCACCTTTTTGAAATATCATGAACAATAGCATAAAAGACATACAAGACAAGCATAACATCAAGTAAGTCATAATATCACCTTTAAACAATATCAACATGAAAACCTTTACCTTGGACCTTCACCTCAAGAAACCCTTATGCTATACCTCGTGCAATGTATGGATGGCGTCCCATACCACCATCCATACTAAGGCACCACATTAAGGTCACTTAAGGTAACTTATCATTCCTTTCTTTCACCTTTGCACAATATTCATACATAAGAGGTATATCATTAATTAAGACATGACAAGGGAAAATAACTCGTAATATAACCCAAGTATAGCATGCATCTCATATTAAGCATTTGAGAGCCAACATTCTTTAAGAAACCATTTAGGGCACATTTATTTCACATACATTAGGATTTAGAGAAACTCACTATGACCCTCTCCAAGCCTACTCGTGCAATGTATAGGTAGCATCCCATACTACTACCTACACTTTGTAGAACCTATCAAGAAACCATAATGAACTCTCACATGATGGGAAGTAAGAGTTTAACCGACATAAACCATGAGAGCTTGTCATGGAATTCGGTGTCATAAGTCCCCACACCGTAAAAAGGTGGTCTACTTGCCTAAGGAAGACTGGAATATATAGCTTAATGGATCCACTAGCTACCTATGCAAGCACATAGTTTATGGGATAAGGTAGACGATCATTGAAACTCATGCCTAACTATTTGGGGAGTTTCCATCTAACCAAATCCACTCGGTGCTTAGCCTACATTCCCATAGAATAGTTCATTACCTTGCCATTATCACATATGAGAGGTTCCATTGGCCTACCAACTCCAAATTACATTCCTTAACATGTGTAAGGGTGCTTTAAACCTACCGTTTCAAGGTTCATTTAGGAAAGCTCACTAACTCCTCTTGAAAGGGTGCCATGGGGCTACCGGTTCAAGTCTCATCATTAACCTTCATGGAAAGGTGCCATAGGTCTACCGATTCAAGTCTCACCATTAACCTTCATGGAAAGGTGCCATAGGCCTACCGATTCCAAGGTTCATTACTATCATTAACGGAACGGTGCCATTAGCCTACCGATTCCAAGGTTCATTATTATCATGAGTGGAGGGGTGCTACTACCCTACCAATTCGAGGATTCAACAACCAACAATATAATCATTTAAAGAAGAAAAGGATGCACAAGCTCTACCAATTCGAGAGATGCATTACATCGGAGAATCCTTCATATTCTATCATCAACATTCATGAGTGTCAAATTCAGAAAAAGCTTTTCAATAATAACACATTTACGTTCATAACATGAACACACTAGCTCCATTGAATGTCCATTCATAAAATGTCATGTAACACTTAAATTTCTCATACTATGCTTCCAAGGCCATGGTCACAATGTACAAAATAAGTAAACACCTCCACCTTTCAAAGGGATCATCATCAAGAACAATTCTACTAATAATATGAGATTAAGTCAACTTACCATCCTCCAAAGCCATAACAACCATTACTCAATTCCCAACAATTCTATCACCACAAGGTGATTCACCCATAATTTGCCCATAAGGCCACAATCCTCAATTCATCCATATACCAACAATTAATCATAGGAAGAATTTTGGTCAAAAAGGGTTTTATAATTGCTAGGAAAGGTAAACAATAATAGGGACTCAACTTAGGAAAAGAATTAAGGACCCACAAAGTTAAACTTAAAGTTTTCACTAAACCCGTCTAAGCTCGTCCTTTTAGACAGTGTTTCACTATTTTGGGCATAATTTTTTACTCCAAGATCGGAAAAGGGCATACTCCGTGGCGTTGGAAAGAGGACTCAGATACCTTTAATTGGATAGGTAAAGTTACACCTAATTCGTTTTGAGCCAAAAGATATCATCATTTGACGTTGACCCTGAAAGTCGTAAATTTAAATATCTGCCCCTTGCCCGTCTGTTCCAGTGGGATTACTCAAAGGCTGGTCAACTGGGCAGTCCACTAGGCTAACTTGCTAGCCTAGGCCTTTGCTTGCACCCTAGGATGCTACTTAGCTCTATTTAAGTTCTAAAACAGCATAAACATCAACCTAAGCTCACACTAACCCAAACGTCAAGGCTCAAGTTCAGTCTATCATTTTCCGAGTTGTTACATTATCACCTACTTAGGAACATTCGTCCTCGAATGACACTTTAAACACATTAAGGGAAAAACAACTCAAGACTAGCAGCCCAACAAACGTAACATGTCAACATAAATGTATAAACATAGGAGGAAACATCAACTCCACATCAAGAGGCTCGAACAAACTTCATACCAATCAACCAAGTAGGAACTACATCCACAAACTTATTGTGCATCAAAACTTCCCCTTTCTCTTTTTTTTTATTGGAGAAACTTCCTTCTCCAATCACTTCATGCTCACTACAAAACATTAAGCTCATTATGCAATTACTTGCAAAAGCACAATTAGGGAAATTTTCACTAAAGCATATTTAGGTATGTTCAACATTTATTCTCATGAAGCATATAGACAACTCAACTAAATGCACATCAACATGAGGAACACATTTATGAAAACTCATTTTATCATTTAACAGGAATTCAAATATAGCATGCATAACATAAGGAGACCATGGAAACTCATTTTCACACAAGACTCCAAAACATAAAACAAGTTACTAGGAACTCTTGGTCTCAAGATTGAGTAATAATAGAAGGAATGAGATAATGATATCAACACTCTCAACAACCTTGCTATTCGACATAACATCCCCAAATTAGGAGAAAACCCAACTAAGGCAAACATGAAAAACAACAACATAGAAACCTCATCAAGATATTCATGACCATAAGGAACTAAAACTTACCGGCGCCTTTATTCGGATTAGCTTCTTTGTGCTTGTTAGCTTGGAGAGCATAGAAACGACCATAATATGGAGGGATAGGAACCGTTCCATCTTTAGAAGCTTGCTTGGCTTCCCTTCCTCTAGCTGTAAGAGTAGGACAATCTTTGACCTTGTGATCATTCTTCCCACAACCATAACACCCATTAGTACCGGCTAGGCACTTCCCATAGTGCCTCTTGCCACAAGAGATGCAAGTAGGTTTAGAAAATTGAGATTCCACCATTTTTTTCTTGGTTAACCTTAGGAGCACTTGAAGAGTCTTGGTCTTGACTCCTCTTCTTGAACCTAGGTTGACCTTGCTCATCCGATCAACCCCTCTTCACACCCCTATTCATCCTCTTAAGTTTGGACTCCTCAATGGATTGAGCATACACTATGAGCCTAGAAATGTTCATGTCATTATGGAGCATTGCCGTATGACTCCTCTCCCACCTTAGAACCTGAAACACCGGAGGATTCATCCTCACAAAGTCTCTCAACTTCGAAGCCATAGTACCCTAATTAGCATTCACCCTAGGCCTTGTATCTCTAGTCGCTTGAGCCGCCATGGCTCTGGCCAAGATTAAGAAAGCCGACCTAATATCCTCATTGGTCATATCCGGAACTCCTATCGGAACTTGGACGTCTTGAGGACCTTGGGGAGGAACTTCCTCATTCACATCCTCTTCTGCTACTCCCCTTGCGGGTCTCCCTCTTGTATTCATATCCTATAAACACAAGAGCAGGATTAGGATAAGAACACTTATAGAACCACACTCTAAGGCACGACTTTAAGAATATGAAAGAAGTGTAACTTCTAACGTCCTATAGCCTCTCGCTAATAGATGTGTCGCGACCCACACCGATGAACAATACTCTACTAGACATGGTTTGTGAGAATTTGATCCTAAAAACCATTTCCAAAATCTTATGCTCTGATACCATGTTTGTCACGACCCGGGAGGACCCCCAAGTGGTAACAAGGCGTACCCGACCCCAAAGGGGTCTTATACAAACCACATAGTCATTCATTGCATTCAATAATGATAATAGTGCGGAATGAAAAACTTATTTACATCCACATCATTCATACTTCATTAAAACAACTTTAAAAACACACAGCGAAAGTCTACGTCTCACATGGCCATCTTAGACACAATCACAAAACATAAGTAGGGACACGACCCTTTACAATCGAAACAAAACTAAAAGTGTCTATTACATGATCAAAAGAACTTAAAAGTCTTATCCTCGAATCCATGAGGACATACCAAGTCTTGGAGGAAAGCAATCCAACACTTCAAACTAGCTAGGAGGGATCACTTGCCGGAAGCTACACTTATAGTAAAAACATGAAGAATATGGGTTAGTACACAAAATGTACCAAGTATGATGACCATGCAAAACTTGCTTTAAAATGGACATTTTGGCTAGAAACCATTCATTATGCCACTTTTTGAAATATCATGAACAGTTGCATAAAAGACATACAAGACAAGGATAAACATCAAGTAAGTCATAATATCACCTTTAAACAATATCAACATGAAAACCTTTACCTTAGACCTTCACCTCAAGAAACCCTTATGCTATTCCTCGTGCAATGTATGGATGGCGTCACATACCACCATCCTTACTCAGGCACCACATTTTTGTCACTTAAAGTAACTTATCATTCCTTTCTTTCACCTTTCCAGAATATTCATACATAAGAGGTATATCATTAATTAAGACATGACAAGGGAAAATAACTCATAATATAACCCAAGTATAGCATGCATCTCATATTAAGCATTTGAGAGCCAACATTCTTTCATAACCTCATTTAGGGCACATTTATGTCACATACATTAGGATTTAGAGAAACTCACTATGACCCTCTCCAAGCCTACTCGTGCAATGTATAGGTAGCATCCCATACTACTACCTACACTTTGTAGAACCTATCAAGAAACCATAGTGAAATCTCACATGATGGGAAGTAAGCGTTTAATCGACATAGACCATGAGAGCTTGTCATGGAATCCGGTGTCATAAGTCCCCACACCGTAAAAAAGTGGTCTACTTGCCTAAGGAAGACCTGAATATATAGCTTAATGGATCCACTAGCTACCTATGCCGGCACATAGTTTATGGGATAAGGTAGACGATCATTGAAACTCATGCCTAACTATTGGGGGAGTTTCCATCTAACCAAATCCACTCGGTTCTTAGCCTACATTACCATAGAATAGTTGGTTACCTTGACATTATCACATATGAGAGGTGCCATTGGCCTACCAACTCCAAATTACATTCATTAACACGTGAAAGGGTGCTTTAAGCCTACCGTTTAAAGGTTCATTTAGGAAACCTAATTAACTCCTCTTGAAAGGGTGCCATGGGCCTACCGGTTCAAGTCTCATAATTAACCTTCATGGAAAGGTAGGCCTACCGATTCAAGTCTCATCATTAACCTCCATGAAAAGATGCCATAGGCCTACCGATTCCAAGGTTCATTACTATCATTAATGGAAGGGTGCCATTAGCCTACCGATTCCAAGGTTCATTTTTATCATGAGTGGACGGGTGCTACTAGCCTACCGATTCGAGGATTCAACAACCAACAATATAATCATTTAAACAAGAAAAGGATGCACAAGCTCTACCAATGCGAGATTATGCATTACATTGGAGAATCCTTCATATTCTATCATCAACATTCATGAGTGTCAAATTGAGGAAAATCCTTCAATAATAACACATTACGTTCATAACATGATCACATTAGCTCCATTGAATATCCATTCATAAACTTTCATGCAACACTTAAATTTCTCATACTATGCTTTCAAGGCCATGGTCACAATGTACAAAATAAGTAAACACCCCCACCTTTCAAGTGGATCATCTTCCCAACAGATCAAGTCAACTTACCATCCTCCAAAGCCATAATAACCATTACTCAATTCCCAACAATTCTATCACCACAAGGTGATTCACCCATAACTTGCCCATAAGGCCACAATCCTCAATTCATCCATATACCAACAATTCATCATAAATAGATATACAAAACCATATAAATCAACAATACAATCCGATCTAAACACAATTTCATCAACATTAAATCATAGGCATTAAACCGACTTCATAAGCAAATTCTAGGCTTTTAATGAAAACATGGGTTCTTGAAGAAGTTTCATATAAAATCATCTTAAAATCATAAATAGAACTTCAATTCACCAATATAATGACTTTGAAAACATTTTACCCATGAACCCATACCTAGAATAGAAAATAGAAGTTCTGTTGTTTGAACACTTTTGAAACCCTTTTTAATGGACTCCTTGAAGGAAAGATAATCAAGGGTCACCATACCTTTGTTAAGATTCCCCAAGAAAATTGATGAGGAAACCACCTTCAAACCAAGCCCTAGCTCCGAGTTCTTGACCTTCTTAAATGGAGAATTGTAGAGAGAAATATTTGAGTGGAGGTGGGTTTCTTTTTAATTCTAATGGGAGTGAGTTAAAAGGAAGAATTTTGGTCAAAAAGGGTTTTATAATTTCTACGAAAGGTAAAGAATAATAGGGACTCAACTTAGGAAAAGAATTAAGGACCAACAAAGTTAAACTTAAACTTTTCACTAAACCCGTCTAAGCTCGTCCTTTTAGACAGTGCTTCACTATTTTGGGCATAACATTTTACTCCGAGATCGGAAAAGGGCAAATTCGGTAGCGTTGGAAAGAGGACTCAGATACCTTTAATTGGATAGGTAATGTTCCACCTAATTCATTTTGAGCTAAAAGATATTATCATTTGAAGTTGACCCTAAAAGTAGTAACTTTAAAAATATGCCCCTTGACTGTCTGTTCCAGTGGGATTACTCAAAGGCTGGTCAACTGGGCAATCCACTAGGCTAACTTGCTAGCCTAGGCCCTTTCTTGCACCCTAGGATGCTACTTAGCTTCATTTAAGTTCTAAAACAGCATAAACATCAACCTAAGCTCCCACAAACCCAAACGTCAAGGCTCAAGTTCATTCTATCTTTTTCCGAGTCGTTGCAGTAGTATTCTCAAGATTTAGTGCCAGTAAATAGAAAAGTTCACATTTTGA
This sequence comes from Solanum tuberosum, assembly GCF_000226075.1. Classification (NCBI taxonomy): domain Eukaryota; kingdom Viridiplantae; phylum Streptophyta; class Magnoliopsida; order Solanales; family Solanaceae; genus Solanum; species Solanum tuberosum. Next base: position 308,132 of record NW_006239322.1, on the reverse strand, counting down.
CATAAAAATTACTCCTACAAGCTACAACAATAATCTTATTTCAAATTAGACATATCGACATTTTCTACACAACTCAAGGGCATAAGTATGAAAACTAAAGATTTAACATGTAGTGATAGTCATACAATATATCCTTCAGCCAAATGACACAAAATATTATTGATCACACTTAATGAATGTATAATTCTCAAGTTGATATGTAAGGGAATAAGAAATAACATGTTAAAGGGAATAAGTGTATTATACAAGAATACTTAGAAGGTTTGAGGATTCAACAAAACCAGATTGCCTGAAGACTCAACAAACAATCCTTCTGCATCCACAACAATCAAGAAGCAATTATGAGAGCTCTGCCTGATCAAATATGACTGATTTAATATATAACTCCATCTTGAAAATAAGTTGACATAGTTGTTCATTTTCCTTCTAAAAGCTACTTAAAAATCTGGTTATTTAAAGTTGTTTTGGTTAAATTTGTTGAGATTCACTTAGACCAGAATGGAGGAATATATGGTGCAACTATATATTAGAATGTATCTTATTGAAGAATCTTGAGTTTCCCAAGTTAATAACCCAAATGGAACAATCATTGTTTCTACTTTATATGTGCAGTACCATGGGAGGTAATTTGTATCAGTTTAATTCCTTTTTACATCTTTTATTAGTTTGAGTTAATTTGATTGTAAAAATATGATCGACTCTTTAGATTAAGATGCCATGTTACAGAACATATTGAAAAACATGAGGGTTAAAATCCTTCACTACAATTTTACATACACACATTACAGTGATATGATCTTTTATATTAGATAACTATTCAATGGTGGGATTGAAATTCCTAATTTATTCTAGTTAGATATAAATCTGGTAGGAATTAGTGGCACGTTACTACGCACGTGGATCAGTTTTAACAACTTCAACCATTTTTCCCTCTTTCTTTGTTAGCCTTAAAAGTTGAACAATAGTTCACTAGTTATTCAAGATGGATTTCTCAAATTTAATACAACTCGCTCTATCTTCAATTAGAACATTTTTTTAGCTCATTGAGCTGCCAGTGCCTTTGTTCGAGAAAAGTTCAATGTTCTCTTACTATTTAGGAACACTATGTTCTCCTATGATTGATCCCTTCATTTTTGGGATCTTATCACACTACAAATTTAAATCTATTTTTAAATACACAAGCAGCTTATCTAAGAGAAGAGGAGTAAACTGAACCAGAAGAATAACTCGAACAAGAAGAGTAACTCGAAGAAAACAAAAACTCACCGAGTTAGAAAAGAAAACAAAAATCAACTCGAGAAAAAGGAAGCATACATATGATTATAGTACACAGAAAACATCGATTCGTTTTGACAAGAATCAAAGAATATATTGTGCTACTATTAGAACTTATCTTCTTGAAAGATCTCGAGTTTCCCAAGTTTCATACAAAAATAGAACTATCATTGTTTCTACCTTTCATGTGAAACACCATAGAAGGTAATTTGCATCAATTTGAGTTAATTAGATTGTAAAATATAATTGATTCTTTAGACATACCCAATACACTGGTATGGTGTATTTATATTAGATGACTATTCAATGGTTTGATTGAAATTGCTAATTTATTCTAGTTAGATATAAATCTGGTAGGAATTAGTGGCACGTTACTACGCGCGTGGATCAGATTTAACAACTTCAATCACTTTTCCCGCCTTCTCTGTTAGCCTTAAAAGTTGAACAATAGTTCACTTGTTATTAAATATGGATTTCTCAAGTTTAATACAACTCGCTCTATCTTCTATGAGAATATTATTTTAGGCTCATTGAGTTGCGAGTGCCTCTGTTCAAGAAGAGTTTGATGTTCTCTTACTATTTAGGAATACTAATTTCTCCTATGATTTATCTCCTTCATTTTTTGGATCATATCACACTAAAAACCTAAATCTATTTTAAAATACACGAGCAACTTATCTAAGAGAAGAAGAGTAACCTGAACAAGACGAGTAACTCGAACAAGAAGAGTAACTCAAAGAAAACAAACAACACACCAAATCAGAGAAATAAAAAAAAATCAACTCGCTAAAGAAGAGGCATACCTAAGATTATAGCAGATAGAAAACATATATTCAGTTTGACAAGAATTGACGAATATATGTTGCTACTATTAGAACTTATCTTCTTGAAAGATCTCGAGTTTTCCAAGTTTCAAACTCAAATGGAACTATCATTGTTTCTATTTTTTATGTGCAACACCATAGGAGGTAATTTGCATCAATTCGAGTTAATTAGATTGTAAAATATAATTGATTGTTTAGACATACACAAATACACTATATGATCCATTTATATTAGATAACTTTATGATAGTGCGATTGCAATTCCTAATATTCTTAAGTTAGATAGAAATATATTAGGAACTAGCGGCACTTGACTACACACATGAATCAGTTGACCATCTGCAACTACTTTCTTTCACTGCTAGTCTAAAAATCTGAACAATACTTCACTTGTAATTCATAATGGATTTATCAAATTTAATACAACTCTCTCTATCGTCTCTGAAACACTATTTTAGTTCATTTAGCTGCGATTTCCACTGCTCAAGAATGGTTAGAAACACTCTATTCTCTTAGGATTGATCCCCTTCATATTTTGGATCTTATCACACCACAAAATTTAATATACTAAAAAAAACGGCCTTCTAGTCTAAAAGAAAAAGTGTATATCAAACAAGAAGAGTTATACTAGCACAAAACAAACAACAAATCAAATTTAGAGACAGAAAAAATCAAATCGCGAAGGTGGGAATACCTGAGATTCGAGTAAGATAGAAAAAAGAGATTGAGTTGAGATTGCTGCTAGGCAGACCTGTGCTTTCTCGATTTTGAGAAAACACAGATGAGACGCAGAGAGCTACAAGCTATGCTGAGATCGCTTCAAGGCAGATGCTGCTAGGGTTTTTTGATTCGCGACAATGTTTGTAGAAACAAAGCGTTGTTTGTCTCTTTTTTTTTTTGCAATTTTAATTACACTTATGTTTTGGCTCTATGTTTTGGTGAAAACAGAACTTTTTTTTAATTTAACCCTTAAATTATAATTTGGGACCAGTTATTAATTTCTTTAGAGACTACATATAGTACCTTCATAAAAACATACATATTTAAGGACCATAAAAAAATCTCGTCCCAATACATATACTTTTAGAGACAGGATTATTAACTCATCCCTAAATGTTGGTCATAAATAAAGCTTTTTCTTGTAGTGTAAGGGAAGAAACAAATTGAACTGTAGGGATAGAATTTCCCCCCTTCCACTCTAGGATGGGCTCATTTAGAAATTAGAATCTAACAACCTGAGTCCTACAATCGATAGAGGCATAACATTCATGCAACTAATCCAAGCCCAAAATCACGTAAAAGTCTACAATGTCTAACTCCACTAAATCCACCAAAGTAAATCTATGGGACAAGGAAATGGGACAACTTCTATAGACTCTTTTATCCACCACCGAGTCACCAATCGGGGTAGAGACCGAAAAAGGTTCGTCTAACATTTCAGGGAGTATTTCAAATTTCATAACCACAAAAGGTGTCACAAAGGACAAAGTAGCACTGAGATTTAACAAGCCATATAAATCAGTAGAAAATACTTTTAACATACCGGTCACCACATCCGGGGATCTCTCTCGGTCCCCTCGGGATATAAGAGTTTGAACCGCTTGGAGGAGCTTGTTTATCTTCCCTTCCATTAACCTTGAGCATTGGACAATCTCTCAGCTTGTGGCCAACCTTCCAATAGGAAAAACACCCATCGGTACTAACAAGAAACTTGCCATCATGCTTTCTACCACATTTTGCACAATTAGGCCTAGCAACATAAGAACCACCACTATTACCTACTTGAGGTTTAGGGTTGGAAACCCTTTCCTTGTTCGCCTTTGGAGCACTAGAAGAGCCTTGGTTGGAGAACATTTATCTAAACCTTGGCCAACCTTGTCCATCGGACCTAGCATATATAAAGTTCCCATCACCGGTTCTAGTTCTTTTAACCTCTCTATTTCTTTTCTTGAGTTTTGAATCCTCAATTTGTTGAGCATACACCATAAGACTTAAGATATCTATGTCATGAAGGAGCATTGCCCTACAAAATTCTCTTGACCCAAATCAGACACACCCGTCAAAAACCTACTCATCTCATCCCTCGAATCCGCCACCATTGATAGAGCATGCTTAGATAGATGGGTAAATTTCAAGGCATATTTCTTGACACTCATGCTACCTTCCCTAAGGTTAATGAATTCCTACACCTTCGCTTCCCTCAACTCTAGAGGAAAAAGTCTATCAAGAAATGTCAATTGGAACGTTTCCCATTTGGGAGAGTTCATTATAGGAATATCCCTAACCCTAAAAGAAGCTGAATTCATATATGGATTGATTGGAGCTACAACTTCTCTATTGGATTGAGCTGTCACGACTTGAGCCAATATTTGGATAGTAGACCTAAACTCTGCATGGGTCACATTCTCAACCACGGGGTCAACCGCAGTTTGGTTAGCTTGAGGATCTTGATAAGCTTGAAGAACTTCCTCATTCACATTGCCACCCTAAATTATTTTAGCATTAGTCTATCCTGTGTACATATCCTGAAGACACAAGAGAAGGATTAGAAGAGGGACTTTATAGAGTTAAACTCTAAGGCACGACTTAAGAGAAATGAAAGAAGTGACATTTCTTAAACATTTTACAGCCTCACATTCATAAGTGTGGCGCGCTTCACACTCATGAACAAGACTCTACTAGTTGTGGCTTTTAAGACATCATCGTCCAATTATTCTAAACCTTGTGCTCTCATAACCAATTTTGTTCACGACCCAGGGTACCCCCTAGATGTAACAAGGCACATAGAACCCCGAAAGGCACCATGTAAGCCACTTAGCATATCATTACATAAAGCATTAGAACAATAAGAGTAAAAATGCATTTAGGTCCAAAAATCCTTATAAAGGAAAGAAGAAGTCTAGACTTTTCTAAATTAGCCATCTATTACAATTCTTGAGTCAAAATAGGGTTACAACCCAAAATAACATAACCCGAAAGTGAAAATACAAGAATGAAACTACAATGATAGAATCCATCCTCGAATGATAAGGAATCACCACGAGTAAGGAGAAATGAAAAAATCTAAGCTCTAGCCACAATGGGGACTGCCTTTTGAACCGGACCCTACACTTAGGAAGAAATACAAGAAAATATGGGTTAGTAGAAAAATGCACTAAATATGATAGTCATGCACAGAATCATGAAAACCTGCTAAAATGGACATTTTAGTTGAATGAATTCCATTTACTACTTTAAAGCATCATTTTGAAGATAATGGAAAAGCATAAGTCATAAGCATAGTCAACTCATAGATCATCATATCATAATAGGGACATACCATAAATACCCTCAAAGCATACTTACTCAATGCATAAATAAGATCCCATAATCTCACCCATACTAAGTAAAGCTTCTTGAGTAACTATAGTTCATATTTCATATTCTTGTTCATAGTATCATAAAGGGAGATTATCCTTAACCGACATAGACCATGTGAGCTTACCATGGAATCCGGTGTCTGCCCCACACCAAAAAGAGGTTGTCCTACTTGCCTAAGATAGAACCATACTCTTAGCTTAAGTGGATCAACTAGCTAAAGACCTATGTGGGCACATAGTTATGGGATAAGGAGATTGCTACTAGAAACCCGGACTCTACTAAGGTATAAGGTTTCCATCTCATGAGATACATACTTTGGGAACCCGTACTCAACTAAGGTAGAAGGAACCCATTTTGAATGACGGACTAAACTATCATATAAGCTTCCAACTCATATTCATATGCACTCGGTGCTAAGCATCAATTCCCATAGATTACATATTAAGTCTTGAATTAAGTGCATATTCATGGAA
>NW_006239322.1:287073-301871 GCF_000226075.1 Solanum tuberosum | reverse complement strand
TAAATCAAACATTAGAATCATTTTTTAAAGGAACCCATGACTTGGAGACAAACCCTAACTTTTGGGGGATTTCTATGTTTAAAATTGAAGTTTCGAAGGGACTTTATGGATGAAGACTATCCATGAATGAAGGACTACCATACCTTAGCAATGTAATTGAGTAGAAAAATTGTTCCTAGAGCCCTAGCCCCAACTTGCTTCTTCTTCTTCCTTGAAGTTCTAGAGAGAATTTCATTTGGAGAGGATGAAGTTTTGGGTTTTATTTTAGATTCTAGGGAGTGACTTAATTGGGGGAATTTTGAGCATAAAAAGCTTATATAATTTAATAGGGAAGGAGTAAAACGATGTAGTACCAAATTAGGGAAATACCCAAAGACCCCTACGACTCCCAACGTACAAACTGCAGATCGGCACGCTGAATCTCGCCAAGGGCACTCGGCGACTCGCCAAATGGACGTTTGGCCCGCCTAAATTTACAGCATCTCATCCCAAGGAGCAGGCCAACTTGGCGATGGGGGTGCCCCATTGGGGATGTGTCAACCCAACCAGCGATCCCCGACTTGGCTCCCCCACTTTTCCAGCAGCTAGGACAAGGGGGACTGCCCACTAGGCTATGGTTGATCCACTTGGCCAATCACCAAGTCCCTTTGGTGATGGCACTGCCTATCGCCAAGTGGATCAAGCAAAAAAAAATTCCTTCACCCTTCCCAAGGTATTTTAGGCTCTTTCCCTATTCCATGGCTAGTTTCCCCTCTCACACTTAGCCCTAGTCTAGCTTACAAGAATCCGGGGTGTTACAGCTTGGGCCTTACCCCTTGGCCTTGGCTCTTGCTCCTTGCATCGACTCTTGATTTCCTCACACTTAGCCCTAGTTGGCCTACTAAGATACGGGGTATTACAATATCTCCTCCTTGGAAATATTCATCCTCGAATGACTATTCTAAACTCCTCTTATGGAAACGACTCTTGACTAGAAGCCCATCATGTATGCAACATATCGAAATGCACACAATAAAGGAGGAAACATCAATTTCAAACTCAACCATACTCAATGCAACTCAAGGAATTATGAACTATATCTAACAACCCAAAATGCATGCAATTCTCATGACTAGTCATGTTCAAGAAGGAACTACCATCTCCTAGCTAAACTATGCTCAACATACACTCATGGAGCCTATATGCAATTTACTCTAAAAAATCATACATTAAAAGAGGAATCTCTCAACTCCTAACTAAGGCATTCTCATCAATTAATCTCATGTAATCTATAGGCAACTTATACTCAATACACTACAACATGAGGAAAACAATGCACATAAGTCATATCTATGAAGACCTAAACTTTTTCAAGAACATGCGTATAAAGAAATCATTGCCACTCACAAACACACAATGACCTTACTCTCTAAGAACACCATCTCCTCCTTGGGAGTAAGCCTAGGTTGAATTTCTAAGGACCATTACTTTCAATTCTAAGGCCGGAACAAGTCCTCACTAAACTTTCATACCCTTCACAAAAGAGGATTCTAACCAAGGTGAATTGCATTTTACTCTTTAGACAAGGCTACTCATTGAACATCCCAAGGTATCTTCTAAACACCCTCTTCATCAAATCTTTCAACTTACCCAAAACTCATAAATGGTCAAGTAGGGTTCTACCATCAATAACATACGACAACAATGCAGCCCCTTCATACTAAAGACAACATCAAAGTCAATCATATCCAATCTTCTCAATTCATAAAAGACAAGCAACATCGAAATCTAAATAAAGCATAAGACACATACCGATAGCAACATTCGTAGGACACTCTTGTCCACCGCTTGCTTGGAGATCTTAAGACCTATTCTTCTTTTGAGCACTCCCAATAAAACTAATTGGACCGGAGGAAGAGTAGGGTTTGGACTTACGACAACTATCCCCTGCATTTCTAGCAACTTTAGGGAAATGGCTTATCTTGTGGCCCAACTCACCACGCCCAAAACAAATATTGGAACCCGCTAGGCATTCACCCTCATTCCTTCTATCATACTTACTACATCCCGCAATAGAACCCCACTACTATCTCCTTGTGTCTCAGGGTTAGGCAACCCATTTTGGTTGAACGTACGAGTGTTTGAGGGACCTTTCCCAGGGAACTTTTGTCTATACTTAGGGAGACCATGTCCATCGGACTCATCATGAAGGGACTTATCATCAACAATTCTAGGCCACTTTTTGTACTTAGATCTCTCTTCCTTGAACTTTACTTACTCAATTTTTTGGGTATGCACCATAATACATGAGATATCCATATCACCCATGAGCATTATCGTACGACATTATTTTTCTACTAAGTCAGATACTCCCATCCTAAACTTATTCATCTTAGCACTTGAATCCACCACTAACGTTGGGGCATACTTTAATGGTTGAGTATATTTCAAGGCATACTCCTTAACACTCATGCTACCTTGCCTAAGGTTAATCAACTCTTGCATTTTAGCCTTCCTCAACCCTAGGGGAAAGAATATATCAAGAAATGCCAACTTAAACACCTCCCACTCTGTGGGACTCGCTCTTACTGATCTACTCTCCTTTCATTGATCACACCATATTTGTGCTATCCCTCTCAAATGGTAGGCGACTAACTCCGCTTTCTCTACCGAAGTCACCCCTATGATATCGAGCAACTTATAAACCTCGTCTATAAACCCTTGAGGATCTTCCTCTACTGTGGAGCCACAAAACTCTGTAGAGTTCATTTTAATAAAATCCCTCGCTCTTAAGGCCACAAAATTCACAGTAGGATTTACCATACCAACAATCTCTCTATTGACTTTAGCCGTCACGGCTTGAGCCAACATTTGGATAGACGACCTACACTCAATATGAGTAAAATTCTCAACTACAGGTCAACCAGAGCTTGAGGAGGATCTTGGGGAGAAACCTCATGATCCAAATTTTCTTCCTCATTTATCCTAGCATTTGACCTTGTATTAGCCATACCCTGAAAACCAACGGGCACGAATTAGGAGAAGGACCTAATACAGATGAAATCTATGGCATGACTTAGAGAATGAAGAAGTGAAGTTCCCCAAACATCTAATAGCCTTATATTCATAAATGTGGCGCGCTTCACATCTATGAACAAGACTCTACTAGACGTGGTTTGAGACATCCTAGAACTATTCTAAAGCTTGTGCTCTAATTACCAAGTTTGTCCCGACCCAGGGGTACACCCTAGATGTATCATGGCACATAGAACTCCGAAGAACTCCATCTAAGCCACTTAGCATATCATAACAAAATGTGCGGAAATATTAAAACATTTTCCATACAATCAAAGTCTTTATAAAAGCGAAGCAAAAGTCTTATTACACTTGTCTCAAACCATCTAGAACATGAATATCTTTGGCACGCAGCCCATACAAAAGTCTAAAATATAAAAGAAAGACATAAAAGGAAATCGTGGCCATATCCTCGATTCTATGAGGACTCACCAAGTCTTCGACTCCTTGCTTCTACTAATAACTTATCCTCGAAGATGGAACTCAAAATTGCCAGACCCTACATTTGATGAGAATGTAGGAAAGAGTATATGTTAGTACAAAATTTATTAAACATGATATCTAGAATAACATCATAAGATCATTACATAAGAGTTAGTCAATCATAAGAGATATTCGATAAACATAAGAGATACTTATTAAAACATAAACTGTAGGCATAAGAGACAACAACATAGTCACAGGCATACTATAAGAATAAGTCAACCCTTAGTCCTTCATATCATCAGAGGAACACTTCATAAATAACGTCAAGTCACACTTGTGCAATGCATGAATAAGACCCTATAATCTAACCCACACTAAGTACCACCTTAGGCCATCATACATACTTCCCCTTTAGTCCAACATATCAAGGAAGACAATTATTGCAACAATCCAAGCTAATCATACAACATATATGAGAAACACTGCATAAGTCACCTCAAGGCAAGCTTGTGCAATGCATGAATAAGACCCCATAATCCCACCCATGCTAAGGTAGAAACTTTAGACACTCATTCATATTTATCATCTCTTATTCTCATAGTTAACTTATTTCTCATAGACAAGGAAAATTACCTCTAGTCATACATGTATTGGTAGGGAATTTCAAGCTACATTCGAATCTAGTCATTATCATATTTCATAGCTCATATGACTCTTACTAATTTTTAAGATACGGGAACTCACCTCTCTATGTCTATCATAAAGGCCAAATGGGTACTCACCTCTCCATGTCTATCATAAAGGCCAATGGGTATTCACCTCTTACATTATATGTATAGTCATAGGTATTCGTCTCCGTAACTATTTTAGGGAAACATAGGTATTTGCCTTTATGTCCATCATTAAATGATATAGGTATTCACCTCCACACCATTACTTGAGGATCATAGGTATTTCCCTCTATGTCCTACATAAAGTCTAATGGATATTCACCACTTGTCTTAGTATAAAAGTTATATATTTTATGGGTATTCACCACATACTTCTCATATCATGTCATGCGTAATCACCTCTTTACTATTAACTTAGAAATATGGGAGCTGTTGTCACATCCTTCTCATATAAAGGTCTTTAGGGGAATCACCACAAGCCTCATCACATTTTATAGTCCTTGGACTTAGATTCATTTTAGGTGAGAAAGCCTTTCAACCTACAATCATTCTATGTGAGAGAACATTTCATATCATATTATGTTCATGCATAAATGTGTGTGTGAGAATGTCCTTTCACAACACAACAACATATCATAATCATAGACACTTTACTCTCAAAGTGTTCTTAAGCATATACATAGATTTCATAAAACATGCATGAATCTCATACTTTACCTCTTTGAGGTTTCTAAACTTTCCTTTAATCAACATATCTAAAATCTACATTAGACATGAATATCATCATAACTCAATTGATTTTATCACTTCATACATTCAAACATTCATGAGGTAGGTTAGGTGGGTAAAGTCCTTCCAAAACAATTTTATCTAATAGTCTACCATTATCATGTAAGCTTCACTCTTAAAGCCTTAAAATAGATAATTCATCGTATTGGCTTTACTTTCAAAACCCTAGTAATCAACATTCATGACTACAAGCCTTACTCTCAAGCTTTACTTCCTACAATCATCATACATACCTAGATTTCAAGGCATTGTAGCCACATGCTTCATTATTAAGTGATTCTAGTCATATATTATCATAAAGGTTCAATCTCAAGCCTTACTAGTCATGATCCATAACATATGCATTATTGTAATTTAATTCATGTTTGCTTGCTTTTACTCTTGAACAATTACTATACATGTCATCAACCTTAGAAGATTATCTCTAAATCCTCAATTTCAGCTTCCATGGCATAAACCCACATTACTTCAAATTCATAAATTATACTAGGGTTAAACATAGAAAACATGTAATATTATCTTAATAACATGATTCACTACTAATTCTATCATAAACTATCAATATCCACACAATTGGGTCAACATACAATATAGCCCACACCATTAAAGAAACCCTAACTTGAATTGGGGAAATCTTCATCAAATCGGGGAATTCTAGGGGGCTCCATGGGTGGAATAAACCATGGATGAATAAGCTATGATTCCTTGATTCTAAATCCCTCACAAATGTTCAAATATTTGAGGAATTTGACCTAGCTTTAACCCTTCTTCTTCTTCTTATTCTTCTTCTTCTTCTTCTTCTCTACAAAGAAGATTTTTGAGAGGCTGAACTTTGGGATCTTTTGGAGTTTTTTTAAAATAATGACTTAATTGGGGTGGTTAAAGGGTTAAAATAGCTTATATAGATGTACTAAGACTATACAAAACAACCTAACTTCATAACCACCTAATAAGGAATTTCCCTAAATATCCCTCACTAGGCAGCCTACTCCTTGGCACCACGACAGGCTCCATGAGCCGTGGTCCTCACCAAGAGCTATGGTCCTTACCATGGTCCTTGGGAAGTGGCTTGGCCTTGGTGTCTTGGCCTTCAAAAATTGAAGGCATGTTCACGGGCCTTCCCACGAACCGTGGTCTTCACCACTAGCTTTGAAGTGGCTCGTGAAAGTGAGCCACTTTGAGGCAGCTTCAACCTAGCAACTGCCTTAGCCACCACGAGCCACACCACGAGCCATGGTGGTCACGATGAGCTGTGGTGGTGGTCGTTGAGTGGGGAAGTGCCTAGGAAGCCTTGGGGCAGCGTTTGCCCTTGTCTTAGGCCTTGCCCTTTGGGCTTGGCTCTTTCCCTTTGCCTTGACTCTTGACGCCCTCACACTTATCCCTAGTTTACCTACTAAAATACGCGGTGTTACATGACCCTTAAGCACTGCTGAACTACTCCTCCACTTTAAAACAAGTTGATTAGAAAACTGAAACTTGACTACTCGTGTTCTACAATCAACTGGGGAATAACAAACACGAATATAGTCTATATCTAGAATAACATCAAAGTCATCCATGTCTAATTTTAATAACTTATCCATGGTGTCCTTGTGATTGACAGAGATGGTACAATCACGGTAAACACTTTCTGCTAGAATAGATTCACCAACTAGTGTGCAAAAACTGAAGGGCTCAAGAAGTCATTCGAGAAGAATATAGAACCTCAAAGTTACATATGGAGTCAAAAAAATTAGACTTGCACCTGGATCAAGTAATGAATAAACATCAACATTAAAAACTTTGATCATACTAGTGATAACATCTGTTAAATTCTTTTGCTCTTCGCGATTGGTTATAGCATATAGACGGTTTGCTCCCCCGTCTGTCCGTTAAGTAAATCCTCTCAGAGCATCTCTGCCTGCCGGAGCCGCTGAAGAAGATTGGGCTCTGTTGCCCCCATTTCCCTGCTTGTTTATAGGGCAGTCTCTCATAAAGTGACATGTATAACCACACTTATTGAAGCCATTGGAGCCATAACGACTCACTCCTTGGTGGTTCCTACCACACTTAGGACATGGGGGGTCGAGTTAGCCCCTTGTTCCACGCTATCCTAAGACTGAGTAGGTTGAGCTCTAAAGTTATAGGAGATCTGTTTCATGAAATCACCTTTGTTCTTTGGTGTAGGCGCAGTATTTCAGGATGGAGCAGGTCTAGGTGACCTTTTTTGAAAAGAGGACCGGTTCACATTTTCGATCTTTTTCTGGTCGGACTCCTGATTTGTTGTCTTAGCCCTCTTGTTATAAAACTCTTCTTTTGTTCAACTTATCTTCCTCAACTCTCTGCACATGGATCATAAGCGTTGCTATGTCCATGTCCGATATGAACATAGTCTCCATACCTTCCTTATTTGACAAGCTGGACAACCCAAACACAAACAAGTTCATCCTGCTTCTCATATCAGCCAACATCACGAGAGCATAACGAGACAACTGAGTGAACTTGAGGTTGTACTTATGCACACTCATGGATTCTTGTTTCACATTCAGAAATTCCCTTACCTTCGCTTCCTTTAGCTCACGGGGAAGGAAGCGCCCTAAGAAGTCACTTTTTAAAACAGCCCAATTCACGCATGGTGCCCCTTCAGCCTTTCTCTTCTTCCATTGGTCATTCAAAATCCTAGAAACACCCTTGAGCTGGTATGAAGCTAACTCCACACACTCAGCATCGGCAACACACATAACCTAAAACACGTTCTTCAGTACCTCCACAAACTTCTCCATATCCTCAGTGATGTTTGACCCAGTGAACTTCAGGGGATTCATTCTCAAAAAATCGCATATCCTTGATGTATCAGTCATATATTGACAAACCCCTATTTATTGACAACCTTAATTGACCACAACCAGAGTCAACATTTGAATAGCATTTCTGAACTCAGCATTTGTGACATCTTCTTGAGGGGGTTGCACCTCTGGTACATTGGGAACCTCTAGATCTTGCAGATTCACATATCTACTAGCAAGACGTCCTTAAATAGCTTTTCATGGGGGATTTATCTGAAAAGAGATATGCAAGGACGAATTAGAAGGAAATTTTTATAGAGTTGAACTCTATCGCACGTAAGAGAGTAACCAAGAAGTGAAATAATTCCTAAATGTTGTAGCCTCATAATTATAGAGTTGGCGCGCTTCAGCCTAATAACAAGGGCTCTACATACATGGTTTCATAGACACCCTAGGACTCTTGAACTCTGTACTATGATACCAAGTTTGTAACACCCCGAGCCTACAACCTACACGTGGCCAGCACTCGAGAACCATTGTGGGTACCCAAGCAAACCCTTGGTCTGTCTCACTACTCAGCGGAAGACTTACTCAACAAAATAATAACTTCAACTTAAAAGATTTAACTCAAAATGTCTCAATAGCAACTTAACTCAATGATTATCTGGAAATACATAGTTAAACATAAGTTATCAATTCAAAGTCTCTAAACAAACTCTTTACTCCTAATTGAGAGGATGAACTTCTGGGGAATCATTCATAAAAACTCACAAATCCTTGATGTATCGGTCATATATTGACAAACCCCTATTTATTGACAACCTTAATTGACCACAACCAGAGTCAACATTTGAATAGCATTTCTGAACTCAGCATTTGTGACATCTTCTTGAGGGGGTTGCACCTCTGGTACATTGGGAACCTCTAGATCTTGCAGATTCACATATCTACTAGCAAGACGTCCTTAAATAGCTTTTCATGGGGGATTTATCTGAAAAGAGATATGCAAGGACGAATTAGAAGGAAATTTTTATAGAGTTGAACTCTATCGCACGTAAGAGAGTAACCAAGAAGTGAAATAATTCCTAAATGTTGTAGCCTCATAATTATAGAGTTGGCGCGCTTCAGCCTAATAACAAGGGCTCTACATACATGGTTTCATAGACACCCTAGGACTCTTGAACTCTGTGCTATGATACAATGTTTGTAACACCCCGAGCCTACAACCTAGACGTGGCCAGCACTCGAGAACCATCGCGGGTACCCAAGAAAGCCCTTGGTCTGTCTCACTACTCAGCGGAAGACTTACTCAACAAAATAATAACTTCAACTTAAAAGATTTAACTCAAAATGTCTCAATAGCAACTTAACTCAATGATTATCTGGAAATACATAGTTAAACATAAGTTATCAATTCAAAGTCTCTAAACAAACTCTTTACTCCTAATTGAGAGGTTCTCTAACTAACGACCATCACTATGAGCTACGTGATGATATAGTGTCTCGCCCACGCTACCAGAACTTTCCTATACCTTTTCAATTGTCATGGTATAGAACACCTCAACTAAGTGTACCCACTAAGCTATGCTTAAAATCAATAAGGAATCATCTAAAGGTATGATTCATTGCCCATGTTGGCATACATGGTTTATGAGGATTTTTAGTTTTCTGAATTCATCCTCATATCGCTACTCAATACTACTCCCAAATATATATATAACTCATGCTCAAATGTTTAAAAACATACACTTTCTCAATTTAAGGTAATTACGCAAAAGAACAACTTAAAAAAGTAATGCTCTGAAACTCTTCTGAACTCATAACTCATTTAAAAATTGGTGTTCTTCTTTATTAAAATGTAAGCGTGTTACACTTCGAAATACTTAGGTCCCTTATACTCATTTAGAAGCATGAAAGACAACTCTCCTCATTCTCAAACTCATTTACTCAAGATTTAGTTCAAAACTATAATCAATTTAAAGAATTCTCAAAGTGACTCAAAAAAGACCTCTTGAACTTTTCCTTATAACTTTACTTTAATTCAAAATCTGAATTTAAAACATGTGATTATGACATGTAGTTTATCTGAAAGATTAATGAAGAATTTAATAGTTCATATTAGGAAGAGAATGTAGACATGATTTGAAAGAGCATATACGGAATGAAGGTTGGAAAAGAAAAGGACCTGGCGACCCTAGCACACTAAGTGGCGCAAGGCATCAACCCCAAAACTACTGGACAATTTTTGGGGTGCACTGAGTGTAACACCGCGCTAGGCCCCAAACTACTAGACTATAGTCCTGGTGCAATTGTGGCGCGCTGCCCCACAACTGTGCCCAAAAATTTAAAGAACTTTCTTGTTCAAATTCAAGTCTTAACTCATCTAAAATCAAATGATTTCCTCCCAACTTTCTTTGATTCATAAACCCAACACAATGTTGATTAAATCCTAAGAAAATCCATCAAAAACAACACTTATTCGCAAAATTCCTCACCTCAAGTACTTAAAAACCTCCATTATTAGTAATGGGGTTAAAACTCAAGAACTTCTCAAGTATCTCAATATAAACAATGTCATGGACGAATTCAGAAAATAAATTCCTTTATTGACATGTGGGGTAATAAACCCAAAACTATGAGAAGCTTATATACCTCGAAGGAACCCTTGTACTTGGCAAAATTCTTTAATTCTTGGAAGAACGCTTGAAACCCCTATTTTCTTCTTCTTGAAACGTAGCCCTAAGAGTCTAAGCATTTAGGAATGTGGAAAAGTGGTCTAAATCAGATTAAACCCATAATAGGAGTGAAGAAAACGTTTTAGAAAGGATTCACCTAACTGACCATAAATTTTTACTCGGAACTTATAATATAGTAATCTTGGTGGTGTTTGAAGAAGGATTGAAAGACCTTCAATTTGATAGGTCTTATGCAACCTAACTCCTTATGTGCTAAATGATACGGGCATTTTAAATTGACCGAAAACTAAAAATTGACCGAATTTTGATGTGTTACGATTTGTCTTGAAGAATTCCAATAAGAGTCAACGAAAAGACTTGACTACAATATTATTTATTTATTGCACCATAAAGTACCATTTAGTTTCTTATGTTTTTATCTTGAAGATTTATTTCTCTAAAAAATAATATTTATTCGTAAGATATATATTAATGGAGAGATATATAGGTTTTTGTGAAACTGCGACAGCCGACACCTCGAAGTGGGTCCCCCATCGCCTAAGTCGATTAGTCTTTAAATACCCCCATCTCCTTAGTTTTTTTTCATTAGAACTAATTAGAAAAACCCAAAAAAAACATAACTCAAACTGCTAAATCCTCCATGGTTGTTGATTCTTTCAACTAGAAAGTTCAACAAAAGTTGCTCTACGTCGTGAGCTCAATGTGTGGTATAATTTTCTTGTTGGTTTGGGCTCCGGTTATTGTAGCTGCAAAGAGGAAGAATCTTAGTATTATTATTTTAGATGTTTGGTTGAGGTAATCTTATTTTTACAACCCTCATTTGTAGTTTCATATCATAGTATCATTTTTACAATTTTTTTGAGCTACGTGGTTGTGTTTTCGATATTGTGGTTGTGGGAATCCCCTTTGTCTTATTTGGTTTCGCTGTTATTGGTATTTGTTGATGGTGTTAAGGTTTTGGAAGTTATTGGGGTTCGTGTGATTCTTATTAGAGTGGCATATGATGGTTGTTGGATTGAACAACGTGAAATACACCTAGTTATGTTTCCTCGGGGGCTTGTCGCTCTTTTGAGATGTTGTTGGAATGCCTTCAAAAAGTTAGCTGTTGATTATTGTCGTTATTTACTTCACTTAGTCGGTTGGACTTGACTGGTCAGGAGTGTGGCAATAGTGTCTTATTGATTAGTCATGGCTTGTTCTTGCAGTCTCAGTGATTGTCGCTTGTTGCATTGTTGGACAAGCTTCATAGAGACTCTTTGGGCATTGGTTGGAAGGTATGTTAAGGCTATTATCTCTCTTCATGCATGATCCTTAATTGTCTAAGCTTGTTATGGTCGGTGTATTATAATTAGTTGACCTATAGCCTTGTCCTGTTGAGTTGGCTACGACCGTATGATATAATGTCTATCAGCGACACACTACTTCTTACTTAGTAGGGTAGAAAAGTAGGTTACGATTTTGTTTTGATTAATTATAATTACTTCTTATTGTTGTAATATTTTATCGTCTAGATGCCACCTATGAGCTTGTTTTGGCCTCAATAGACACTCACATTGCAAGGTTCTTGAGCATACAAACTGATTCTTATACCAAACGTATAGGCTGGGTAGACCAAGCCTTTAGGCCGGTTAGACCGAGCATTAAGTTCGGGTAGACCGAGCCTATGGGCTGGGTAGACCAAGCCTATAGGCTGAGTAGACCAAGCCTATGGGTCGAGTAGACCAAGCCTATGGGTCGGGTAGACCGTGCCTACTGGCCAGGTAGGTTGTACATACGGGACAACATATATGTATTATACCGCAGAGCATCAAATTCGAATTGATTCATGGAACACCTATGAAGAAACATATATATATATTACCAAAGAGCCTTAGATTTGCATTGATTCATAGTACATGTACATTCAGACAATTCACATAAGATTAACATTGGGATCTAGGTAAGGTGGGAAATATGGGTATTTACTGATTGTTTGCATTCATTAGGACCTATAGTAATTGTGTGTTGTTTGTACTTGTCGGGCTTCTAGGAGCCTAGTCAAGTTATTTCTTGTTATGTGTTTATGTTATCTTATTGTGGGGAGATAAGGTATTGTACTTGTGTTCCACCCCGGCCCTTTTTATTTAGTACTTATACTCTAGTTTCAACTTTAAGTTTACCTTACATGCTCAGTTCATTATTTTGTACCGATGCCCCTTGTCAGGGGGCATTGTAATTATGCATGTATGTCCTGAGCGACGTCCAGACAGACCTAGCGAGTAGCAGAGATGCCTATCCTGCTGATTGGTTTACTCCTTTCTTCAGGGTGTCGCAAGAGTCCTAGAGGTTTGCTTATTTTGTGGTGCATTTTTTGGGTAGGCCAGGATATTATACCGTCCAAGTGTTATATTCATAGAGGCTTTCAGACTAGTGTGTTGGGTTGTTAGTCACGTTATTGGCCATGTTGGCCTTGCATTTTACTAAGTCGATGTTTGATAGTTTCTTGCGATATAGTTAATATGTTTCTGTATTGAGATATTTGTGGCTTTGATGGCCCATATATCGTTCATGCTTTCCTAGATACCAATGTGGGATCCACGGCCCAAACAGGCTTCTATGCTAGTTGGGTATTGCTTTATATAAACTGTTGGTAGTAGCTATTTTCTTTATACAACTATTCATAGTGTCTTTGCCGACCGATGGATTATTTTTAAGTCGAGATATACTTGTTTTTTTTCTTGAATCTATGTGGCTGCCATTCACCATTAGAAAGTGGTTCAGCAGGGTCGACTCAGGCCTATTTTTTGGCATCAGGTGCCAGTTGCACCCCTTGAGTTTGTGGCATCACAAACTTGGTATTAGAGCCACGTCATATCCTAGGGAGTCTGCAACTTGTCTTAACTAGAGTCTTGTTTATAAATATATTATGGACCATATTCTATTAGCAAGAAGCAACAAATAATATTTAGAAAAGTTACCATTCTTTAACTCAAATAGTGTTATAGAGTTGAGACATACGATTTGATTTTTTTTTATTGCGATTGCTACTGAGCTTGCACTATTACGACGGGGGTTTGTGAACAAGTAAAGAGCAAAATCAACAAAAATAAAGAGAGATATGAATATGGAGATGGGATTCTTGGGATGTGATAGGAATGCGGGTTAGACTAGACTATTGGGTACATGCTTTTGATTGTAAATCCGTTTGACGATTTCTGACTAGGCTAGACTATAATGGGGGTAAATTCTCTCTCGAGCAACTTACCCCAAATCAAATGGGTTCCTCTCGAACACCCTCTTGTCGCATGAAGAATAACCTCTGTCTTAGCCCACTCATTCCCTCGAGCTGAGTGTGTGGGAGAAGGACTAGGGTTCACTCTCTCGAGCTGAACCTCATGTCGACCCACTCCCACCGACCATTAATTTAGTAGCCTTAGTTTTATGACCTCTATCTCGAACAAGCCGAAAACACAAAGGTGAAATTGTATTTGCAACAACAATTTCATTAAGTTCCACCACAACTACTAAACAAAATCACATTTACACAACAAATAAACTATCAGCAAGCAAAAGCGAACAATTAATCTAACCCATATTCACAAAATCACAACCCAAGAATTGGAGTTTTAGCTACACATGTAAAAGAGGTAAAAATGTATACCAATCTCAGTTTCCGTCAATGGGTATGCAAGATTAAGTCTTAAAACAAGTAAAAAGTGAAGAATCCAGAAGACCCAAGTCCAAAATCTTGGAGTTGAAACCCTCTGAATCTTCAAATTCTTGAAAACCCTCTCCAAGCTTAGAGAGTATATTCTAAGTCTGATATTAAAACTTAATAATAAAACTTGATAAAAATACATGAAACTTAAAGGTTTTCATCAGATATTGAGATAAATATGCATTTGAGGACACTAATTCTATCAAAATATAGCCCTAAATGAGTCAAATTTGTGGACTCATCAACACACCAACTTAAACTTTTGCTTATCCTTAAGCAAACTCGTGTTCAGCCGTTGAAAAAGGGTATCTCGAATAGTGCTACACAAGACTCAATTATGAATGCACACAACAAGACTCAATTTACTTATGCAAAGATCAAATGTGCACTCAAAGATTGAAGTTGTGACTCACCAATATCAAATAATCTCATGCTCACAATACTTGTTTCAAATGCAGGTTCAAGCTCAACAAACTGTTCAAATGCCCTCACAAAAGGAATGATTCCATATTCACACACAGATGTTTAATCATTTAAAGTTTCGAAATCAAATGCAACGCTCACACTCATAAAGAGGAACACAGTGCATAATTTCACCCATAGGTTTGCCCATATTTTCCTATCGACATTTGTTTCAGCTCACTCATGATCAAACAAGTCTTTACAAGGCTTGTAACGGGGCTGAGTGCAAATGTATGGT
>NW_006239322.1:273180-282524 GCF_000226075.1 Solanum tuberosum | reverse complement strand
CCTCACGTAAAGAATGATTCCATATTCACACACAATGGTTTGCAATTTAAAGTTTCGGAATCAAATGCAACGCTCACACTCATAAAGAGGAACACAGTGCATAATTTCACCCATAGGTTTGCCCATATTTTCCAATCAACACTTGCTTCAGCTCACTCAAGATCAAGAAGGTCTTTTCAAGGCTTGTAATGGGGTTGAGTATAAAGGTATGGTCATTTAGGCTCAGTGGCTTTCATCCTCACGAAATGTGGTACTCACAACACTTCCTTTCCTCTTCCTTCGTCATTTTTCCTAGTGCTCATAAGTCATCCCATTATTCACTTCTCTTGGAATTTTGGAACCCCCATTTTCTTTATATCTTCACAATATATTCTTAAAAATTTTCAGTCGTTTTCTTATCCTTTCTCTTTTCTCTTATTTTTATATAGAGGGGTTCTATTTTTCTCAACACCATGGGTTAATGGAGACTTTCCTTGCACGTGTTCACTTTCCATTTTCTTTTCACCAAACCCCCAACTTAGGCTTTTGGCCTAAGTTGGCTATTCAACTAACCACAACTTCATGAGGATTATGGGTAATGGATAAAGAAAGGTCTAGTTTTCATCAAGTTTCTTCCAAAGAAAGGTAAGGCTCAATGGGTATTACAAAGAGGTTCACACATGCTCACAAGGTAGGCCACAAAGAGGTATATGTCAAATTGGCTTACACTCTTCGAAGTCGCCTAAGATCATATCAAGAGATCGCTTTAATTAGTCGACCGGACTAACGGGGCAAATTCTAGGATCCAACATGCACAGTTCACAGGTAAGCTCATCACACTAGGCATCGACACTAAAGTCAAACAAGATTGCACACTTTTTCTAGTGTGCAACGTTCATCAGAAGAGAATCAATTTGATACATGACTAATCATAACGAGATGCAAAGAGTTTACATATTGTCTATGCCACTTCATTTGGCCTCATCGTAGCCGCACATCATGTTTGTTCGATTGAGAGTACTATTCAAGTCATCGGTATTGAAATTTTTTGGACGGGTCAAAATTATTTCGCAATTTAAAATAAAAGGAGCCACAAGCTCAAACATCCACAGAAATCAGTGTAATAACTAAATAATAGCTCACAACTAAAAATATATAATCAAAATAAATATGCACAAAGGTGGGCCTCACCCCACCACAAACTAAAATCATTTGTCCTCAAATGCGAATAAATATATCCAAAAGTAAAAGTAAGTAAGACAGAGAGGGAGGTAAATAAAAGTCCTATCTATGCAATCTCTCCTTATGTCGGGGTCGCAGTGCCTTGTGTAGAAGTATGAACTTGGGCACCAGTGCCCAGAGTCACCTCACCGGCTGCAAAATCGTCCCCACAAGATCTGACAAATCTCTAAATATGCTCTGCTCTCGGCTCTTCATCATGTCCTCTTCATGTACTGCTATCAGCTCCTCGTCGGTCTCTGCCTCCGACTCCTCATATGATGTACCAGCCCTATTTACATCCCCGGTGGTAGCCAGAGGAATCCTCGTCATCTGCACCCTGCATCAATGAGGTGAAGTCGGTAGACTTCAAATAGTCTACGTCCTTCCCCAAATCTGCTACTTCGGCTTTCAAAGCCGAAACCTCAGATGTATCCCCATGTCTACTCCGACGAGCAGTGATTCTAGTAGCCAGATCATCAGCAGAGGCCCTAAGGGGGGTCAGTGCAGCAAAGATAGCACTATTGTTCATCCCTGGAATATATCTCTCCAATCAAGTCATTATCACATCCTCTTAATAGGCCAGTTGTCCCATCTTCAGGATCATGGCCTGAGTAATCCTAGCAGACTAGGAGGAGGAAGAATCATATAGGACCTATGAAGAAGAGGAAGGAGCGGATGTACCTGAAGACTCAGAGGCTGGAGTAGGTCAAGGTGCCTCTACTGGTAACAAGACAACGTCAACTTCCGGAGAAATATCTGCCAGAGCTGCTCTCCTCCTATCAACCTCCTCTCGTGTGAACTCGGCCTCAATATGCCAGATATCAGTGGAGGAAGACGAGGTGACCTCAATATCCCTCATAGTGTCCCCAGGTACTCCAGCATACTGGCACAACTCCGTGATCAAATCTGGGAATGGCAGAGAAGTCAACTTCTGCTTGGCCCTCATGTCCATCTCTAGTGAAATCAACAGCCCAGATCGATGCGCCTCCTGGACATGATAGAACCAAGGCAAGATGCCTTAGGATGGTTCAAAATGGACTCATTCACGGATGGCATGATGGTGCTGCTGATGAAATCAAACCAGAACCTGACAATGATGTTCAAGTCCCTCTTCTTAATAGGTGCCCCTGCATCCAATCACCTCGAGGTGGTGTGATGCTTATCGTGACCAATGACACTAACCTATGATTCGAGTGTCTACGATCGTCAATAATATAGTAACTCAACCAAGAGTTGGGGTCGTGTCCCAAGGGAGTGGTTTTGAGAATTAATAGAATAAAAAAAATTAGTTCTAATTAGTTGTAGCTAAAGATATTAACGATTAAAAACATTGTAAATCAAAGGAGGTGACACAAAAGTGTCAAATATCAATTGGGAGTTTTGTCACAAGTGTAATAAAAACAATAAAATAAGGAAAATCAAGTGTTGGGGTGAATTTCTTGAGGTGTGACCGCAATACAATTTGAGATAAATAGTTGGGTACATGCTTTCAATAGGAATTTTGCAAGATAATAGTGACTAGGCTAAGCTTTAGATGGAAATAAGTTCCCTTTCGGGCAAGTTACCCCATTTAAAATGCGTTCCTCTCGGACACTCATTTGCTGCATGAAGGCCAGCCTACGCCTTACCCCACTCACTCTCTCGAGCTGAGCATTAGGATATGGGACTAGGGTTCACCCTCTCGGGCTAAACCTCATGTCGACCCACTCTTTAGGCCATCAGTCTAGTGGTCTTGGTTTCGCGACCTCCCTTTCGGGCAACCCGAAAACACACGGTTGGCTTTGTATTTACAAATACAAACCCATTAGATTAAACCACAACAACTAGGTGAAATCACCATTAAAGTACAATTAACCTATCAGCAAGAAAGACCCAACAATAATATCAACCCATATTTTCTAAATCACACCTCAAGAATGGGTGTTTATCAGCCACACATCAAGAAATAACAAAATACACCTAAAATGAAATTGGTATAAGAAATTAAACCTTGATTTAAGAAAAGGAATAAGAATGGAGAAAAGCCACTTCCATCTTGGGGAAGATGAAATCCTTCTTTCTTCAAGTCTCCCAAAAAACCCTCTCCACACTTGAGAAAAAATATCCAAAAAGTACTATTATATTCTGGAAATTAAAATAAATGTTCGACTCCCTAAATTAATAAAAAAGTTCAGTATTTATAGACTTCAGAAAATAGTACAGTCGTATCTTTTGACGAGGTTAGTCGGAATCGCCGATCAACTCGGCGATTCGCCCTTTGGTGTAGTTTGTCACTGTCTTGCACTGGTCTTCAGCATCATTGTGTTCTGTGTTATTGGGCGACATAGTACTGCTTCGCGAAACTATTCGTCGAAGCGCCGACTGCTTCTTCCATCGCCTTTTTGATCCTGCTCCTTTAGGGCTTCGCGTACTGGACCAAAGGGTAGAGTGCGTCCCTTCGGTGATTCGCCAAGTATGCTTGGCGATGCTCAGGCTTCAGATTCTTCGTTCTTTTCATCCTTTTCGTTCTTTTTTGCGCCTTAGTGTCCATGTTTCCACTAAAACATCAAATACTTGAAACTTAAGAGTTTGCATCAGATATTGAGACAAAATAAGCATTTGAGAACACTATTTTTATCAAAATAAAGCCCTAAATGAGTCCAATATGTGGACTCATCAACACCCCCAACTTAAACTTTTGCTTTTCCTCAAGCTAACTCAAGTTCAGCAATTCAACAAGGTGTCTCAAATAGTGATATGAAAGACAGAATCATGAACATACACAACAAGATTCAAATTACTTATGCAAAGATCAATTGTGTACTCAAAGATTCAAGTGTGATACACCACTATCAAAGATTCTCATGCTTGCAATACTTGCTACTTGTGCAGGTTCAAGCTCAACATAAAGTATCTAAATGCCCTCACATAAAGAATGATTGCTCGTTCACACAAATAGGTTAATCAATTAAAGATCAGGAATCAGATGCAACGCTCACACTCAAAAAAAGGAACACAATGCATGTTTTCACCCATAAGTTTACCCTTATTTTCTAATCGATTTTCAGTTCGGCTCACTCAAGATCAAAAAGAAATTTCTAAGGCTTGTAAAGGGGCTGAGTGCAAAGGTATGGTCATTTAGGCTCAGTGACTTTTTCCTCATGAGATGTGGTATTCTCAAAGCATTCTCCTCTTTTCCTTTATCACTTCTTTTTCTAGTGCTTCTAAGTCATCTTTTTATTCACCTCCATGGATTTCTTGGAAACCCGACTTCTTTTGTATTTTATCCCACTATTTTTTTTATAGATGTAGGGTTTCCATTTTTCCGCAACACCATGGATTAAGGGAGACTTTTCTTGCACTTCTTGACTTCTCCTCTTCCTTTTTAACACACTCCTAACTTAGTCTTTTGGCCTATGTTGGCTATTCACTAAACCACAAATCAAGAGGGTTATAGGTAGTGGGTCAGGTAAGGTCTAGTGTTCATCAAGGTTCTTCCTAAGAAAGGAAAGGCTAAAAGGGTGTTCAAAAGAGTTTCACACACTCACGGGTAGGCCACAAAAGAGGTATATATCAATTCGATGCATGGCTAATCACAATGAGATGCAAAAAGCTCACATATTGTCTATGCAACTTCATTTGGCCTCATCGTAGCCGTACATTCATGTTTGTTCAATTATAAGTACTATTGAAGTCATCGGTATTGATCAAAACCGAGACTTAAATTTTTGCAAAAGAACAGCCACATTCAATACATGAGAGGTGGCAAAAATATGCAAAAAATTCAAAAAAATTCGAAAGGGTCAAAATCATTTCGCAATTAAAAATAAACGGAAACAGAGCCACAAGCTCAAACAATCGCAAAGCAGTTTTAAAAACACAACTAAAAATAGACAACCCAAATGTTCACTAAAACACGAGTATCCGAAACAGGGAAAACAAGGTGGACCTCACCCCACCACAAATAAGAGTGTTTGTCCTCAAATGCAAATGAAAGTATCAGAATTGGAAAATATAATAAGGCAGAGAGGGGGTGAAGAAAGTTCATGTCTATGCAGTCCCTCTATCTGCCGAGACATCAGTGCCCGATGCATCTCCTTGAAGTAAAATAATGGTCCCCGGAGTATTGTTGTGTGGGTCCTCATTGTTTGCCTCTGCCTTGGCCTATACAACAAGATTAGTTGCAATCATCTGATCTATCTCATTAGCTGCTCCGCAGGCCTGTATTGCATTAACTAAACTACGAGCCCATGGAGGCACATTAGGGTCGATGGGAATTCCTCTTTTTGCCCTAGCTTCCTGGGTATATTTCCTTTGTCTGGTTGGCTCTTCTTTCTTTTCATCGTTTTTAAATTCTCATGCTCTTATGTGAAAGGGTGGATCATTTCTCCCTTCGACTTTTGGTCTAGCCATTTCTGCAAAGACTTCGAGGATAAGTTAG
Organism: Solanum tuberosum; assembly: GCF_000226075.1. Classification (NCBI taxonomy): domain Eukaryota; kingdom Viridiplantae; phylum Streptophyta; class Magnoliopsida; order Solanales; family Solanaceae; genus Solanum; species Solanum tuberosum. The sequence continues at coordinate 276,904 of NW_006239322.1, read as the reverse complement.
AAAATAATTCAAACAGGAGCAAAAGAGTGTTTCTGAGTGTCGAATCGCTTAGCCAAGCTAGTTGGCGAAGTGCTTACCCTATTAGGCTAATCGTTGAAAATGATATGCAAATGATACAAGGGCGCAGACAAAGGGCGAACAAGGGATCTTTCGGGGAGTCGCTGAGTGCATTTTGCGAACAAGGGATCTTTCGGTGAGTCGCTGAGTGCATTTTGCGAATTAAACTGACTGCCAAAACTCACAGATCAATTAATACATAGAGTATTCAATTAAGGGCGAAATGGGGACGTTAGGCGAACCACCGAGTAATTCGGCAAGTTTGTTCATCTCGCCAAACAGACAAACGTGTCTATTTTCAACCCATTTCTTTCAAATTTTCAGACCACAACCCAGATAATGCATTTTAGGCTTAAATAATACAATTTTAATGAAAATCCATAGAAGTTTCACATTTTCCCCCATGTAAAAATTCAACTCAAAGCACAGTTGAATGGGAGTCCCTCAAATCATGCGAAAGCTACTGAATCATAAACAATAATACATACAATCTCAGTAACTCAGAGACTTAGCAGAGATTTTATACTATCAATTATCATGCAAATGAGTACAAATTTTGATGAAATAACTGAAGGTTTCGATTACCAACCTTGGTGTTAAATTAGATTGTACTTACGTGCTAGGAAGCTATGCGATCCAAATCTGCGCTCAATTCGACACTTAAAATACTTTAAAATGGGAGAAAGTATAAATCTAAAGTGTAGGTGTGAGTTTGATAGGATGAAAAAGTGAGAGGAAATTAATGAAATAGAACTTTCAAATATGTGGCTTGCAAAAACTGTCCAGTTTCTGCCCATTCGGTGATGTAAGTCAAGTTTGCCCATTCACTTGGCGAAGCGCTGAACATATGATCTTTTCACCGAATATAACAAAGTATTCTATTTAGGTGGGTGTTGCATTAGCGATCTTTGTCAAGATCTCCAACCGAGTTTGCGATGTGCCGAGGGAATTCACACTCCGCTGAGTTTTACAGACCCAATCGTTGAGATGTATTGAATGAAATGGAGTGTAAGATCGGCTTCGCCGACCTTTTAGATGATTCGCTGGCAGATTCTATTGCTCGCTAATCTTTACTTTTAGTGCACTTTCTACATTCCCATCTGCACAATCAAAACACTACTATTTTATCAATATAACTAAAGTAAGTAGGGGGTTTTGGGTAGCCTCTCAAACAACGCCATAGTTAATGTCGTGGCACAATGCAAGTCAACCGTCAGACCTCACTCTTGGGGTTAGCCATAGTATCACTAGGCAAACCCCCCCCCCCTACCTGTCTTAGGTTAAGATCAGAAGAGATATGACCCAATTCCAACTTCTTGATTGAAACTGAATGAGAGGTGACAGTCTGGTTAAGGGTAGACACATCTTCTTTCATGCCTTTTAGTATTTTGTCTGACCTTTCAACTTTGTTTAGGATACGCGAGAGCATATCCTCGGACCTACCACCTTCTTAGGCTTTTGTCGCTCGTGGGGAGTCACATATCTATCTTTCTCCCCATCCTTCCAATTTTGATTGTGATCCCTCCATTCATGGTATCGATCTTTTGATCGTTTGTCTCTAGCCCAACTTTGGTTACCACCCTGCCTCGGTTAGTTTGAACGATAACCACCGCCTTGGCTTGCTAGAAAATTTACCTCCTTGCTATATAGAGTTTCAAATTTCATCCCTACAGGATTCGTGCTCCCAACCCCCACAACATTGACAGCATGGGTACCAGCCCCCATGACATTCTTAGATAGAATATCAAGGTGTGTCATGATCTTAGCCATGTTTTGGTCTCTCTCATTGTCCTTTTCAATCCACTTGTTAGATAGTTGGAAGGTGACAGGGGAGACCTGGTCCTCACGAGTGTACCACGCTCTGTGGATGATTGTCATGCCATCTAGAAGCTGGGCTGCTACTACGTACGGCTTCTGCATTAAACCTCTGGGTGAGAGTTGGTCAGTGACACCCTTGTTTACCGAGTCTAGACTACGGTAGAAGTATTGAAGGAGCACGTTATCAGGAAGACCATGGGTTGGGCATTGTAGCACCAATTTTTTAAATCGAAGCCAAGTTTCATGCAGAGCCTCTCCATTCAGACGCTTGAAGCTTTGGATGCTATCTCGAATAATCATCATCTTAGAGGGAGGGAAAAATCACGCATTAAATGCGGTGAACAGCTCCTCCCACGAAGTGATCAAGTTTCGTGGTAATTCAACTAACCACTTGCAAGCTTCCCCTATTAGAGAAATTGGGAATAATCGCAACCTGACTGATTCTTGAGATATGTTCTTGAAAGATAATGGCCCTCATACATCCACGAAGTTTCGAAGATGCTCATAGGGATCCTCATGAGCCAATCCACTGAAAAGTCCTTTTAGTTACAATAGTTGCAACATAGTGCTTGTTATATAGAACACTGCATTCCCCTCGGCTGGGGGTAAGCGGATAGCTCCAATACCTCCCATGATATAAGGGCCATTGACATTTGGCTCTTGGACATCGTTGAGGTTACCGATGTCATCTTGGTGGCTCACCTAGCTACCATTACTGTCGTTAACACTCATTATTTCTGAAATGTTTAAACAATCAAAACAAGACTAAAAGTTTAGTTAGTAAAACTACACTAAAGAGAACAAAAATTCTACTAATTTAAGAATTCTCAAGTGACACCACTCCCCGGTAGGGACGCCATTTTGATGTTTTTCGTGACTAACTACACTAACCTATAGTTGGAGTGTCTACGATCGTCGATAATATAGTAACCCAACCAAGGGGTTGGGGTTGTGTCCCAAGGGATGGTTCGAGAATTAATAGAAAAATAAAATTTAGTTCTAATTAGTCGTAGCTAAAGATATTAACGATTAAAAATATTGTAAATCGAAGGAGGTGACACAAAAGTATCAAATATCAATTAGGAGTTTTGTCACAAGTGTAATAAAAACAACAATAAAAGAAAAATCAAGTATGGGGAGAAGTTCTTGGGGTGTGACCGCAATAAAAGTTGAGATAAATAGTTGGGTACATGCTTTCGATAGGAAATTTGCAAGATAATAATGACTAGGCTAAGCTTTAGATGGAAATAACTTCCCTCTCGGGAAACTTACCCCGTTTCGAATGCATTACTCTAGGACACCCATTTGCCCCATGAAGGCCAGCACCTCTTACCGCACTCTCTCTCTCTCGCTTAGTGTTAGGATATGGGACTAGGGCTAACCTTCTCGTGCTGAACCTCATGTCGACCCACTCCTTAGGCCATCAGTGTAGTGGTCTTGGTTTCGCGACCTCCCTCTCGGGCAAGCCAAAAACACACGGGTGGCTTTGTATTTGCAATTACAAACCCATTAGATTAAACCACAACCACTAGGTAAAATCACCATTAAATGACATTTAACCTATCAACAAGCAAGACCCAACAATAATATCAACATATATTTGCTAAATTACACCCAAAATGGGGGTTTTGGCCACACATCAAGAAATACCAAAATATACCTAAAATGATACTAAAATCAAATGGGTATAAGAAATTAAACCTTGATTTAAACAAAGGAGGAAGCTTGGAGAAGACCCACTTCCAACTTGGGGAAGATGAAATCTTTCTTTCTTCAAGTCTCCCAAAAAACCCTCTCCAAACATGAGAGAAAGTATCCAAAAAGTACTATTCTATTCTGGAAATTAAAA